>NW_020664978.1:858737-865194 GCF_002925995.2 Terrapene triunguis | reverse complement strand
ACGGCACTCACCTAGGCACTTTGCTCCATCCCGCTGGTAGCCTTTGTTGCACCTTTTGCAGCGGGCAGGCCCGGCGCCCATGCAGCCGACACAGGCCTTGGCGCAGTCTGGGGACAGAGCGGGCGTGAGGGCACCGACACGAGCGGGGGGGCTGCATCCCCCGGGGACAGACGGACCCACCTTGCCGTGGATTTTGGTGGCTAGAACCGCTCCCCACCACTTGGCCAGAGCACGGCATGCGCAGGCCGGGCCGGCCGGGGGAGCCGCAGCCGAGGGGCGTCAGGTGCCGGGTGCTGTCCAGCACCACAGGACCAGCCTCCATTCCGCACGGGGTGATGAAGGGGGCAGGGCCCCGCACGAGTCGGATTCCCTTCCACAGAGAGCGGGGTGCCCTGCGGGGGCCAGCAGTGCATGAATCCTGACCCAGCCACGCCCCACCCCCTCCCGCGCCGGGCTCTGGGACCGCCCCACCGAAGGACAGGGCACGGGCATGGCCTGGTAGCCCATGGCAGACACAGGCAGGGCCATGCCGCAAGGGCACACCCCGCCCAGGGTGCAAACACCAACACACTGCACGGGCCCGGCCCTGGGGACAAGCTCTGACCTCGGCACTCGTAGGAGCCTTCGGTGTTGACGCAGAACTGGTTGGCCCGACAATGCGCCATCTCCGTGCCACATTCATCGATGTCTGCGAAGAGAGTGGCTTCAGGCCCACTGCCCCTCCCCCTGCCCCACAGCCCAGCCCTGCCCCGCCCCCTGCCCTGCGCCCCACAACCCACCCACCCCGCCCAGCCTTGTGCCCCACGGCCCAGCCCCAAACACCACCCCCACCCCCTGCCCACAGTGACAAGGGCCCAGCGTGCTGAGCCATGTCCCTGTTGCTTCAGCCCTGCCCCGGGGGCACAACACCCAGGCACGGGTTACAACACACCCGAGGGCTCCTAGGCAGCAGGGCCTTGCTCTCCCCATGCATCTTCTGCCTCACTAGCCCCCACAGGGTGGGGCCAGGCCCTGAGTTCTCCGGGAGCAGCAGGAACTCACCAATGCACCTGTGCTCATGCAGCGCCCAGCCCCTCTTGCAGCGCAGACAGCTGGAGTCCTCTGGCCCCGAGCAGCGCCCGCAGGCCCGGTAGCATTCTGCCAAGACAGGAGAGACAGGCTGTGAGCGTGCAGCAGAGCCCAGCCCAGTCCCTCGCCATCTGCCCAGGCAAACCCAGCAAGCTGACAGATTCAGTCACCCGGGGCTACAGCCAGCCCCAGAGCAGAGCCCATAGCCAGCTCTTACACAACAGCCAGACTGGGTCAGACCAAAGGTCCATCTAGCCCAGTGTCCTGTCTGCTGACAGCGGCCAGTGGCAGGTGCCCCAGAGAGAATGAACAGAACAGGGAATCACCAAGTGATCCATCCCCTGCCGCCCATTCCCAGCTTCTGGCAAACAGAGGCTAGGGACACCATCCCTGCCCATCCGGCTAATAGCCATTGATGGACCGATCCTCCATGAACTTCTCTAGTTCTTTTTTGAACCCTGTTATGGTCTTGGCCTTCACAACATCCTCTGGCGAGGAGTTCCACAGGTTGACTGTGCACTGTGTGAAGAACTTCCTTTTGTTTGTTTTAAACCTGCTGCTTATTAATTTCATTGGGTGACCCCTAGTTCTTGTGTTATGAGAAGGAGTAAATAACACTCCCTTATTTACTTTCTCTACACCAGTCACGATTTTATAGACCTCTGACATGAAGTGGGGGAGTTTCTTGTTTCCTATGGGGGATTTTCTTGGTTTTCCAATGGTTTGCATGCAGAGAGGGTTGGACTCAGTGTCCCTGGGTGCTACGGGTTTAACGAGGTGATGGGAGAGGGAGTTTGTTGTTACAGAGGACTGGCAAGGGAACTTGGGACCCCAACCACTGGCATGGAGAATGGATACCCCAGCGACGGTGACCTGGTGACCCGGAGGCCCAGCTCAGGAGTCACAGCCGATTCTGGCCAGTGGGCGGACAATGGGGTGCGAAGAGAGGAGAGGAGAGGAGGCCCAGGCGACCCTGTTTCCCTGGAAAGAAGACAATGGACGGAGGCCGGGCCTGGGGCCGGTGATATCAGATGCCCAGCTGGGAAGCAGGGGGGCTCAGGCTGGAGAGAGGAAGCAGGCGGGGGATGCAGGGAAGAAGACGGGGAATGTGCTGTGCTGAGGGAGGCCAGGCCTGAGGCCCGGAGAGTTTCCTGTGCTGTGTTCAATGCTCAATAAACCCTCCTGTGTTATGCTGGAGGAGAGTCACTCCGGGCTAGAGAACAGGGTTGCCTGTTCGGGGGGGGTGGGTGGGGTGGGGTGGAGGCCCCGGGGGTCCAGAGAGAGTGGACTCCCCAAGGGGGCCCACAGCAGAGACAGACGTGCTAAGGCTCAGAGAGGTACGGCTCCAGGAGGTGGAGGGGCCTGATCCCGAGAGAGTGGACCCCCGAGAAGGGCTGTCTCACTGAAAGGGGCACCCCCCACGGGGCCAAGAGTGGGCACAGTCTGTGAGTCCGTGACAACCTTTATCATATCCCCCCTTAGTCGTCTCTTTTCCAAGCTGAATAGTCCCAGTCTTATTAATCTCTCCTCATATGGCAGCTGTTCCATATCCCTAATCATTTTTGTCGCCCTTTTCCAATTCCAGTATATCTTTTTTGAGATGGGGCGACCGCATCTGCATGCAGTATTCAAGCTGTGGGCGTACCATGGATTTATATAGAGGCAATACAATATTTTCTCTATTATCTAGCCTTTTCTTAATGATTCCCAACATTCTGTTCACTTTTTTGGCTGCCGCTGCACATTGAGTGGATGTTTTCAGAGAACTACCCACAGTGAAGCCAAGATCTCTTTCTTGTGCGGTAACAGCTAATTTAGACCCCATCATTTTATATGGATAGTTGGGATTCTGTTTTCCAACGTGCATTACTTTGCATTTATCAACACTGAATTTTATCTGCCATTTTGTTGCCCAGTCACCTAGTTTTCAGAGATCCTTTTGTAGCTCTTCGCGTCTGCCTGGGACTTAACTATCCTGAGTATTTTTGTATCATCTGCCAATTTTGCCACCTCACTGTTTACCCCTTTTCCCAGATCATTTATGAATATGTTGAATAGGACTGGTCCTAGTAGAGACCCCTGGTGGACCACACTATTTACCTCTCTCCATTCTGAAAACTGAGCATTTATTCCTACCCTTTGTTTCCTATCTTTTAACAGTTACTGATCCATGAGAAGACCTTCCCTCTTATCCCATGACTCCTTACTTTGCTTAAGAGCCTTTGGTGAGGGACCTGGTCACAGGCTGTCTATCTAAGTACACTGTATCCACTGGATCCCCCTTGTCCACATGCTCGCTGACCCCCTCACAGAAGTCTCAGGCAGGGCCACCCCAAGCCGAAGAGGGCAGTGCAGCTCGCACCCCCGCTTGCCAGGACACACGCGCTGTCCCCGCCCGCCCCACGCGTGCCATGCCGCACTACCTACCAGCACATACCAGGTGGCTCTCATTCCTGGCTGCCTCGTAGTAGCCGTCTGCGCACTCAGAGCAGAAGGAGCCGCCGTAGCCCAGGCTGCACATGCACAGGCCAGTGCCCGCGCGCGTCCCCTCGCCGTCGCATTTACCATTCCCACTGCACGGCTGCTGGTGCCCACCAGCACATGCTGCAGGGAGACAGGTTGCTGTGCTGATCGCCGGTGCCGGGCACAGAACCTGTCCTGTCCCGGGCACAGAACCTGTCCTGTCCCAGTGCCCCACACCCACCTCCGACCCCCTGCCCATGGCACCTGTCCCTCTGTCCCAACCCCTACCCATGGTGCCACCCCTCAAAGCCCCAGTTCCTGCCCACAGTGCCCCTCCCGGGCACCGGTTTCCCATCCCAACCCCTATCCACAGTGCTGCCCCTCCCAGGCCCCAGTTCCTGCCCATGGCGCCTGGCCTGCTCCCCCATCCCTTCCCATGGTGCCCCTAGCCTGGCCCTGAGGAGAGGTGCTCCAGAAACCAGCAGGGCTGGCGACTCACGCAGGCAGTCAGGGCCATAGGTGCCAGGTGGGCAGCAGACCTTCAGAGTGTCCATGCAGAGCCACTGGAAGAAGTCGGGGTGCTGCTGCTGTCTGAGGGATACAGCAGGAGACACTGTTACCCCCAGAGGAGAAGCCTATTAAGGTAGGTCCAACATAAACACTGCACCCTGTGCTACCACTGCTGGTTGTGCCCATTGCCCAGGCACCTTCACTGCCCTGGACACGGACATCTGGGCAGGATGCACTGCCGGGAGTGCTGGCTGGGATGCAAAGTCCCCCTCCTCCTCCCCGCACCCTGCTGCCTGGGGCCCCACCCCTGCCAACCCACCTCTGCCCAGTGGCTGCCACCCCAGGATGGGGCAGTGGTAGCTGGTAGCCCGTGGCTGGATGGGGGTCACCCAGGTACATAGCCCAGAAGAAAGGGAGCCTGGGCCACGCCCAGAGCAGAGCCCTGGTGTGGCACAGACCCTGCTGCTCCTTGTCCCAGTCACTCACCCCTGGAACCACCAGCTCTCCACGTGCTCCTCACTCTGCTCCAGCAGCTGGTGACACGCAAAGTCCGACTTGCCACACACGCTCTCCAGCACCTCCAGCAGGCGCGTCTCACTGCGCAGGAATGGGGGTCAGGGTATGGCAGGCACGGCCCCATAGCACCTCCCCAGGCCATCAGCCCCATAGTACCGTCCTCCCTGCCTCGCCCACCAGACCCCATAGCGACCCCCGCCCCACCAAGACCAGCAGCCCCCACAGTGCCCTGTCCCCTGTGACAAAGCGGGAGGTTTTTTCTTAATGTTTTGCATGAATACTGTGTGTGCCTCAGTTGCCCTGTGTGTTACCCCAATGCCTAGGTGGCAGGACAAAGGTGTGTGATTTTTGCAGAGCCCCTAGTGCACACAGAGAATGGCCAAAGTGCTTCGTAACCTGGCGACTGATGGTCTGACAAGCTGGAGCAAAGTGAGAGGTGGTGACCAGGTGACCTGTTTGCCCAGGATGGAGGAGGGGCAACGGGCGTGTCTGAGGCTGGGCTGGTGGAAGCTGGGTGGGCAGTCTCCTGGCTCAGGGGGAGAGCCCAGGGCCCTGGATCCCCCCCAAGCTGGATTCTGCTGCAGGTCCTTGATTTCTGTGCTCACAAGCTCTGTTCTATGCTGGGTCCCGGATGTCTAATAACCCATCTGTGTCACACGAGGGCTGGGAGTCACTGCTGGCTGCGGAGTGGGGGGCAGGGCCCTTTGGGGGCAACTGAGGCTCCCCAGGGGGACTTGCTGCAGGGAGCAAACGGGGTGACCAGGGGGCTAAACGCTCCGAGGACGGACCCAGGAAGCGCCAAAGCCGAGCAGGCTCCTGGCCCTGGTGAGTGTGGCCCTGAGGGGAGACGCTGCCCCAAGTCCTGTCTGGCTTCACTCAGAGCCATTCCCGAGCACAGAGACTCCATGACACCCCCCACCCAGACCACCAGTCCCACAGCAACCCCCCACCCAGACCAGCTCCTTAGCCCCGACCACCAGCCCCATAGCAGCTCCCCAGACCACCAGCCCCATAGTCCCACCCATGCCACTGCCCCATATCACCCTCTTCCCTGCCCAGACCACCAGCCCCATAGCACCCTCCTCCCTCCCACTACGCAACCACTGCCCCAGTCATCCCTGACCTCCCCCTCATCCCATAGTCCCCCCTTGCCTTAACCATCAACCCCATAGCTCCTCCCTGACCCAAACCGCCAGCCCCATAGCACTCTCCCACAAAACTACTGATCCAGCCAGCCCAACCCCCAGCTCACGATGGCAGCTGGAGCTCCAGGAAGCCAGCTCTCTGTGGGATCTTCACCTCCAGGCCGGAGCCCCAGACTGGAGGGGGGGGGGGGGCGCGGCACTGAGCTCCTGCCCACACACCCCCATGGGTGAGCTGGGGCAGGAATCAGGCAGGGGAGCGCATGCCACCCGCTCACCTGTGCGCATATTTCGCCAGCTTCTCTTCCTCCCAGGCCGTGTTCCCTCCCCCAAAATTCTCCCGCTCTGTCCGCTCCAGGCCCTGGGGAAGCAAGGGAAGGTCACAGCCCCAGGTCCAGCCCCACAGCAAACCCCTCCCAGCCCACACGCCCAGCATTCCCTGCACCCACCGCCACCCCACCCCAGCAACAAGCCTAGCCCAACCCGGCTATGCCCCATAGCCCCAGCCCCATGCTCAGCCTCTCCCTTTTGGGGGGCAGTGCCGTGTGGGGAACCCAGCACAAGTGCCCATGGGGGGCACCAATCCTGCCGCACTCAGGGCCTGGCCCTGGGAAACGCCCGGCCGCCTCCCTCTGCCCCACAGCCCCTGCCGCCCTGCACCTTGAGAAAGCTGCTGGCGAGGTCCCGGCAGGTCCGGCAGGGCTCAGGTGGGGAGGAGACTGTGCACCAGGGGCCCAGCAGCAGCCCCAGCACCAAGG
>NW_020664978.1:835560-838737 GCF_002925995.2 Terrapene triunguis | reverse complement strand
AGACAGAGCTGATTAGGCTCCATAGTCTTTTGTTTTGTTAAGTGACCGCTGCAGCTGAAATCACTGATAATCCGGTCTAAGTGGAAGAGACGGCCCAGTCTGCACTAGCAGCGAGATTCCCCCACTGAGAGCTCAGCTGAAATCACTGAGAGCTGGGTGGAACCTCAAGAGACATGCGAACAAATATGGGTGAGGCATCATACTTTCTATTTAAGCAAGAAATACCACACACTACAAACTGGAGGCCAATGTTAAGTGCATTGTCACTTGTTCATCCTGAAGTTGAACACTGGTTCCGAACAAGACCAGCAAATGCTCACTATCTTTCTGCAAGAAACTCAACTGACTGGCTAGAACAGGGGTCTGTGCCTGTCTTCATTTATTCAACCTTTCAGAAGTGCTGTGCCAAGTCTTCATTTATTCACTCTAATTTAAGGTTTCACGTGCCAGTCATACATTTTAACATTTTTAGAAGGTCTCTTTCTAGAAGTCTATAATATATAACTAAACTATTGTTGTATGTAAAGTAAATAAGGATTTTAAAATGTTTAAGAAGCTTCATTTAAAATTAAATTAAAATGCAGAGCCCCCCGGACCGGTGGCCAGGACCCAGGCAGTGTGAGTGCCACTGAAAATCAGCTCGTGTGCCGCCTTTGGCACGCGTGCCATAGGTTGCCTACCCCTGGACTATAACCTATGGAATATATTCAAGTTGCAGTGCAGGGATGTCTAGGTTGGATATTAGGAAATACTATTTCACTCGGAGGGTGGTGAAGCACTGGAATGGGTTACCTAGGGAGGTGGTGGAATCTCCTTCCTTAGAGGTTTTTAAGGTCAGGCTTGACAAAGCCCTGGCTGGGATGATTTAGTTGGGGTTGGTCCTGCTTTGAGCAGGAGATTGGACTAGATACCTCCTTAGATCCCTTCCAACCCTGATCTTCTAAGATTCTATCACTATTTCTAAAAGAACTTTTGGCAACTACAAACTCACCATCTCTGCTATGGATCTGGACCTCAGTAATTGAACTCAAGTCTGTCTGTAGATTGCTCTTTCAACCAACTCTCTCTCTCTCTCTCTTCTTTTTTAATCAATTTTAGTTTAGTTAATAAGAATTGGCTATAGCGTGTATTTTGGGTAAGTTATCATTTGACCTGGGTGTGTGGCTGATCCTTTGGGACTGGGAGAACCTTTTCTTTTTATATGATGAGATTTTCAGAATTTACCATCATATGTTTGACGTGTGTGTCTGGATGGAGGCCTGAGGCTGGGCACTTTAAGGGAACTGCGTTGTTTGGACTTCTGAGTAACCAGGGAGGTAACACAGAGGCTGTTTGGGGCTGGTTGGTAACTCTAAGTATTGGAATATCCATCAGCGTTTAGGGTTTGTCTGCCCCGTTCTGTTTGCAGTTCACCCTGATTGAGTGACCTCAGCTGGCTCCCACAGGCACCGGTGTCACAGCCGGGCCCCCGCCTGGCCTGGCACAGCCCGGCCCCACTCATGGCCGGGACCCATCTACTTGCTTCTAGCCCGGAGCCCAGGAAACGCCCAAGCACCATTAGAAAAATAACAGGCCTTTATTGGGAGTGTGGGGCAGTGTCCCGCAGAGCCCGCCACAGGGCAGGGGCCAGGCCCTGCCGGCATATGCTCCAGCCAGGTGCCAGTGGAACCTTGCCCTCCGTGCCCAGCCCAGCTGGTGCAGAGACAGTGGCAGACACACTCTGGCTTGGCAGGAGAACATAAGAATGGCCCCACTGGGTCCGGCCAAAGGTCCATCTAGCCCAGTATCCTGTCTGCCGACCGTGCCCAGATTCTCAGTGGACAGAGTCTCAGTCACGTGGAGCCCATGGGTGGAGAGAGCTCCCCAGCCTCACTCTTTGCACCCATCAGTACCTGCCCGCTCCCAGGCAGGGCAGACGCCTGTGGTGGGCAGTGCCCATTGGGCTCCTGCAGTTGGCACTCTTGGATGGCGCGGTGCAGGCTGTTGCTGATCCACAGGGAGTGCTTCTTCAGGCTGCTCTTCTGCTCCCTGCCAGCAGCAGTGCCAGCCAGCGCCAGGAGGAAGGTGGGCAGCTGGGAGGGCAGTGTGAAGATGGGCACGGAGCGGAAGAGCTCCGGGATGTCGGACGGCTGGAGGAGATCCTCAAAGCAGGCAACCAGGTACCGGCCCCCAGCCTTGCCAGCCAGGAAATCGGGGAGGATGCAGTTGAGGGAGGCTGAGAAGGCGCTGCACGGATCATCCCGGGGCAGCAGTTCCCCCGGCTTCCAGAGCAGCCACTCCGTGCACCTGGCCACGGCGCCCCTGGAGAACAGCAGGACCACTGTACCGCCCTCCTGTAGGACCCGCAGCCGCTGGGCATGGAACCACTGCATGGGGCCGATGGCACAGAGCTCGGCCCGGCTCCACAGCTCCACTGACACGGCCAGCTGCAGCCGTGTCAGGGCGCAGGCCAGGGTGCTCACCAGCCGCTCAAAGCCGGCGTGGTCGGGCGAGTAGAGGATCAGGGCGCACCGGCCCCGCAGCACGCCTGCAGGGACAGAGAGGGCTGTTAGGGCTAGACAGGCTGCGTACGGCCCAGCAGCCCAGTCGCCACCCCCTGCCTGGCCCCATGCTCTGGCAGCTCTGCCTGGCAGGGACAGAGCCCTGGGCGCAGGGTCGTGGGGCCCTGCCCCCACCCCAGGCCCAGGTGTGAGGGCCTGCGTTCCCAGCTGCAGCACCCCAGCCTGGAGAGCTGCGCCGGGGCTCCTGCTCCTCCTCGCCCTCCTGGCCCTGGCCCCCAGGCGCCCTGAGGCTCCGCACCCCACACAGACCTGCCACAGGGCGCCCTCTCCCCAAGCACTCACCCCCAGGGCTATAATCCTCCTTCAGCATCTTCAGCCACCCTGGAAGATGAAAGGGGAGCCATGGTGAGTTAGCGGGTCGGGCCCTGCTCCCGCACCCACCCCGGCAGAGCCAGGCCCTCAGAATCTAGGGTGCAGGGCAGAAATAGGTGGAGCACACCCCAGCTCTGTCTAAGGTACGTGTTAGATCGGGGGGGACACACTCTCCTCACAGTCAGTGCTGCCCCAATGCCCCGGTGTGCTGCTGGGAGCCCTGTGCTCTCAATAGGGGGCGCTCTCCCCAGCAGTCAGTGCTGGCTCCAGTGGGGCACTAGGGGGCGCTGTGCTCTCGGGAGGG
>NW_020664978.1:833309-835550 GCF_002925995.2 Terrapene triunguis | reverse complement strand
GGGGGCGCTCTCCCCAGCAGTCAGTGCTGGCCCCAGTGCCCCACACAGCCCTAGGGATCAGTGGAGAAGGGACTTGGCAGTGCAGGGAGTGGGGAGGGCAGTGCTGTAGTGCAGCCAGGAGGGGGTTGGGAGTGGCAGCGCAGCCCGTGGGAAGCGGGAGGGGAGCTCTCACCTTTCAGATTTTCCTTCTTGAGCAGGAGCAGGAGCAGGATGCAGAAGGTGCTGAGGAGAACCCCCATCCAAGCCAGCGCCCAGCGGGCCCGGAGATCTGCCAGGACACAGGGGTTAGGGTTGCCAGGTGTCCAGTTTTCACTGCCCCTGCTCGGAGTGCCAGCTCCGCAGCTCCCACTGGCCAGGAACCACAGCCAATGGGAGCTGTGGGGGCGGTGCCTGTGGGCGGAGGCAGCATGCACCAAGCAGAGCCACCTGGCTGAGTTTCTGCCTAGGAGCCAAGGGACATGTCACCACTTCCAGGGAGCCCCCGAGGTCAGCGCCGCCCAGTACCCGCACCCCTCCTGCACCCCAACCCCCTGCCCCACCCCAGAGCCCGCACCCCTCATCTCTTCCTGCACCCCAACCCCCTGCCCCAGCCCAGAGCCCCCTCCCACACCCTGAACCATTCATTTCTGACCCCACCCCGGAGTGCACTCCCCAGCCGGAGCCCTCACCCCCCACACACCACAACCCCCGGCCCCAGCCGGATGAAAATAAGCAAGGGAGTGAAGGTGGGGGAGAGCAAGAGACAGGGGGAGGGGGTGGAGTGAGCAGGGATGGGGCCTCGGAGAAGGGGCCGGGCAAGAGTGTTTGGTTTTGTGCGATGAGAAAGTTGGCAACCCTAAGAGGGGCAGGTGGTGCTCAGGGCAGGGGGGGTCAGGGCTAGGCCCCTGGTGGCAGCGAATGATCCCAAGGCTCGAAGGACACACACTGGCCGGGGAGGCTTCGGACTGGCAGCTCAGCAGCTTTCCCTGCTCTCGAGAATCGCCGCGGCCCAGGGAGCGCCTGGCCACGGGCTGGCACCTTGCCTCAGGCCCTCCTCTAAGCCCTGCCCCCCATCCCTCCCTCCCTCCCAACGGAGCCCCCTTCACGAGGCAGGTGGGAAGGCTGGTCCCTGCCCTCTCCCTGTGGGCTGGGGGTCCAGCATCCCCCTCCCCCGCACTGGGCCCATGGGTCCAGCACCAGTGGCTGAGCGCCGACCTGCATTGTTGAACTCCAGAGCAGAGAGGCCCTGGCTCAATGGGGGCCAGGCAACCGCCTGCCTCCCCCCCCCCCCCCCCGCCCCGTCCCGACATACTCACACTTCTCCAGCGAGCAGGCCCAGCCGGTGCCCACCACGCTGCCCTCCGCACGCCAGACCTGTGGAGACAGCTGCCGGTTACTGACCCATCTACCCCCATGCGTGTGACAATACCGCTCCCCCATGGCACTGACCTGCACACACTGCCCCGACTGCACATCCCATCGCAGCTGCTGCTCCAGGGCCCCCACCCCAACTCCCTGCAAAGGAGGCAAAGGATGAGAATGGTACAGGAGCTGCTGGGGCCGCAGCCTGCGGGCAGGGCCTGGGGAGGGGGGCCCTGTGGGCCCTGCCCGGGGTTCCTGCCCTCCATGGAGCCGCATAGGGCAAGGGGCTCCTCACCATACAGGTGGAGTTGGCCAGTGGAGTGCAGGTGCCTCGCTCCATGGCACAGAGCGACATGTTCCCCTGTGGGTCCCTGGTCTCCATCAGCAAGAGGTTGGCCGGCTGGCCCCGCAGGGCACCTAGGGCAGAGGAGAGGCTGAGGGGGCACCAGGCTCAGGGGAACCCCAGCCCAGCTGGCTCCCCTTAGAGAAGAGATGGCGTCAGCGTCCCAGCGTGGCACTCACCTTCCTGCAGGCACTGCATGAGCTGGACCTGCCCACCACTCCACACCTGGAGAGACAACACAGCAACTAGTCTGGGTCAGGGAAAGGTGTGAACTGGGGGGGGCGGGGCATAAACCCGGAACAGGGAAGCAGCTCCGAGGGCACCCAGGGAGTCCTGGCCCAGCCCGGAGGGAGCGGGAATGCGGAGCCCCGGCCCTATGGGTCTGCTGGGGGTCCTGGCCCAGCCCAGAGGGAGCGGGAATGCGGAGCCCCGGCCCTATGGGTCCGCTGGGGGGTCTTGGCCCAGCCCGGAGGGAGCGGGAATGCGGAGCCCCAGCCCTATGGCGCTGCTGGGGTCCTGGCCCAGCCCGGAGGGAGTGGGAATGCGGAGCCCCAGCC
>NW_020664978.1:832520-833299 GCF_002925995.2 Terrapene triunguis | reverse complement strand
ATGGTGCTGCTGGGGGACTAGGGGGTCCTGGCCCAGCCCGGAGGGAGGGGAATGCGGAACCCCGGCCCTATGGCTCTGCCAGCTGGTGCCCCCTGCCCAGGGTCTCCTACCTGGACACACAGGTTCGGATGAGGCTGCAACGTCCCAAACTCGTGGCGACCCTGCAGGGAGGAGGAAGGGGCCATGACATGCCAACCCCAGCCCCTGAGCACGCACTGCTCCACCCCGCCTCTGCTCCTGCCCCCGATGCCCATCCCCCACCCCTCCACCTCCCCTTCCCCAACCTTGCCTGACCCATCCCCCCACCTCGCCCATCCCTCCCCCAAACGACTGCCCCCTTCTCCACCCGCCCCGGCCAGCAGACCCACTCACAGGCACGGTGAGGGCCTGGCGCAGGTGGGGCAGCTCATGGCAGGGCCCGGCGCTCTTCAGCCTCCAGCAGGGCACGAGGTCGGCTGGCACCATGCATGGCGCCGACACGGAGCAGCTCAGCCTCCCCCCAGTGAGATGCAGCTTCAGCTGGGCCTGTGCCCACAGCCGGGTCCACGCTGCAGGCTCTGCAACAGCCATGGGGCAAAGACTCAGCCCATCCCGGGCACACCCCTCACCCACCCGCCTGCAGTTCCCCACTCCCTCTCGCTGCCAGCAGCGCCAGCCTGCTCTATGCAGGAGACAGCCTAGCACAGCTCACTACCCTGCCCACTACCTGACCCCGACCGCCCAGGGCCCCCAACACCCACCCAGCTCACAGATATAACACCCCTGCCGAGAGCCCCCCC
>NW_020664978.1:831515-832420 GCF_002925995.2 Terrapene triunguis | reverse complement strand
CCCCCCCCCCCCCCCCACACACTCACACACACATACAGGGCACAGACAACCCAGACCCCCGCAACTTCCCCTCCCGGCACACGGACAGGAGCCCGGCCCCCCCCGCACACCCCTCCCCGAGACAGGTGTAGATGACTGTGGCCTAGTTACCCTTAGTGAAGGGGCAGCGGCTGGTCCTGGGGGGATCCGGGATATCTGGCCAGACCTGGGCAAGAAACAGTGTGTGACAGCACAAAGTGATCCCACCCCACACCCTGGGGACAGCGCCCCCTGCTGGGCCCCCCACTCCGCCCTGGGGAACCCCTGGGCTCCCAGTGCCCCCCACCCTCGGGACAGCGTCCTCTGCTGGTCCCCCCACTCTACCCTGGGGAACCCCTGGCCTCCCAGTGCCCCCTGCTGGGCCCCCCACTCCGCCCTGGGGAACCCCTGGGCTCTCAGTGCCCCCCACCCTGGGAACAGCGCCCCCTGCTGGGCCCCCCCACTCCACCCTGGGGAACCCCTGGGCTCTCAGCGCCCCCTGCTGGGCCCCCCACTCTGCCCTGGGGAACCCCATGGCTCTCAGTGCCCCCCACCCTGGGGTCAGCGCCCCCTGCTCCCCCCATAAGTGCCTGCCAAGTGCCAGGCCCCATGGGGAGCAGCTCCCAGCCCAAGCCCTACCTGCAGACAGAGGCAGGGCAGCAGCTGGGCGGAGGGCAGGCTGTAGTTCTGAAGCCCCCTCTGCAGACAGGAACAGAGGAGACATTGGTCACCCGCCACCCAGCCTAGCCACCCCCTCACTGCCGTGCAACTGCCAGCGCCACAAAGTGCCCCCATGGCACAGAGTGGGTAACTGAGGGAAGGGCTCAGCCCAGGCTGCTGGGACAGAACCCAGGAGTCCTGGCTCCCAGCCCCTGGATCTAAGCTCT
>NW_020664978.1:822615-831505 GCF_002925995.2 Terrapene triunguis | reverse complement strand
CTCTGTGCCCAGCTTGCCCTGGGCGGAAGGGCTGGAACTGACCCAGCTGCCAGGCCCAGGGGGCCACGTGAGATGGCCCCACGGCAATGGGCTGCGGGGGGGGGGGGCGTCTGGCTCCCACAGATGCTCATCAAGGGGGGCCCATTAGGGAGTTGGTGACACCTGCATGAATTGGGCGTCACAAGCTCCTACCTTGGCACACCCGGATGGCAGCCTGTGCTGCAGGCCAGGAACAGTCTGGGGGGGAAGACAGTGCAGGGGGTCAGCAGGGGCCACAGACTGCTCTGGGGACAAGGGGAGGAGGGGGAAGGGCAGGGAAAGGGGCCCCGGCAGTCATGGGGGGAGGAGCCGGCAGTCATGGGGGGAGGGAGGACAGGGAGAGGCCTGGGGCTGTGCCGCGCTGGCATTGTGGGCGGGCACTCACCGGGCACACGGTGCGTCTGGCTCAGCACCTCCCGGTACCGGGGACTCGTGTAGGACGTGACGTGCAGCTCCCCTTGCAGTGCCGCCTCGAAGCAGTGAAACCACATGGAGCCCTGGGGGAGCAGGGGTCACTCAGCTGAGGGGCCCAGCCCAGTCCCTCCTCCCCCCCTGGGGTCACTCAGCCGAGGAGGCCCAGCCCAGCCCCTCCACCCCAGGGGACCAGGGGTCACTCACTCGAGGGGCCCAGCCCAGCCCCTCCACCCCCCTGGGATCACTCAGCCGAGGGGGCCCAGCCCAGCCCCACCCTGCCAGGGGACCACGGGTCACTCACTCGAGGGGCCCAGACCAGACCAGCCCCTCCACCCCCCTGGGGTCACTCAGCCGAGGGGGCCCAGCCCAGCCCCTCCTATCCCCTGGGATCACTCAGCCGAGGGGGCCCAGCCCAGCCCAGCCCCTCCACCCCCCCGAGGGCCAGGGGTCACTCAGCCGAGGGGGCCCAGCCCCCCATCATCTATCCTGGGGCCTGGACGCGACGCCCCTTCAGTCCCCACTGGGGAGCCAAGCGCGTCCCGCGGGGTCTGGGTCAGTCCGTTCTCCCCAAAGCCCCGCAGGGCTGGGCCGCATACCACAGTGCCATTGGGGCGTGCCGGGGCGCGGGGCAGCTGGACCTCGATGGCGACACAGCGGGAGGAGGGGTAAGTCCGCACCGAGAGCAGCACCCAGCTCCGCAGGGGCCCTGAGAGAGCAGGGAGCAAAGGGAGCCGTGAGTGGCAGGCGGGGGCCCAGCGGGCAGGGAGAGGGGCACGGGGTCGGTGCTGCCCGCAGGCCCTTACCACTGTCCCAATGCCGCGGGGCGTCCATCCCAGGTCCATCTTGGGTCCCCTCACCTGCCACCTCCTCCTGGGGCCCTGAAACAGAAACAGCCACTCACCAGGCTGTGCCACACAGCCAGTGGGGCAGCGTGTGCCCAGAGCGGGCCCCAGCCAGCCGCGCTCACACCGCTGGCACCTGGTGCCCAGCCCCAACCCCCCGACCGACCAAGAGCAGACGTGCCTGGCTGACTCAGCACAGGCCAGGCTGAGGGGCCCACGGGGCGCCCCACACCGGGGGCTGCGCTAAGGCGAGGGAAATGCTACTCCTGCCTCCACCCTGCCCCTGGGGGGACAGCCCCAAGCCACTGGCACTCTCACACCTGAGGGGCACAGGACTTGGGCAGAACTGGGCTCTGGAGCTGCCTTTCTGCCTGTGACAAAGTGGAGATTTTCCCTTGTCATGTTGTATGTGAGTCTTACTGTTTTGCATGAATGCTGTGTGTGCCTCAGTTTCCCTGTGTGTCGCACCAATGTCTGGGTGGTGGGAATAAGCGTGTGTGACTTGGGGGGGCTGCTTCAGCTCCCTGCAGGAATGCTGTGGCCCCCCCCTCGTAACCTGAGACCCAGGAGGGGGATGCGACCAGGTGACTCTTGGCCTGGGAAGCGAGACGAAGGCCGGAGGAGGAGCAACGGGCAGGGCAGGGCCAGGCAGCTGGAAGCGAGTCAGTCTCGGCTGGCTTGGGGCGCGGGGGGGGGGCAGAGCCCTGGCTCTGAGCACCCCCGCCTCCCCAAGATGGACTTGGCTGAAAGTCACTGATTTCTGTGCTAACAAGCTCTGTCCTACGCTGGGTTCCTGTCGGCTAATAAACCTTCTGTTTTCCCGGCTGGCTGAGAGTCACGTCTGACTGCGGAGTTGGGGGGCAGGACCTCTGGCTGCCCCAGGACCCCGCCCAAGTGGACTCGCTGTGGGAAGCGCACGGAGGGGCAGGGGATGCTGGATGCTCCGAGGTCAGACCCAGAAAGGTGAAGCCGTGTGAGCTTCTTGCCCTGGGGACAGTCTGCTCAGGGAGAGGAGACTTCACCAGAGACCTGCCCGGCTTTGTAGGGAGCAGCTCCGCATCGCCCGGGTCCGTGACACCCTCAACCTGCTCTCACCCAGCACAGCCAGCTGCAGCTTGACCTGCACGCAGGGGGAGCAGTCAGACGCCGCTGCGCAGTGCAGCACAGACTCCATCGTCATTTGGGTTGGCACCAGAACTGGGCCAGACGCCAGCCCCACGGCCCCAGGGCTGCACAACACATCGTCCTCTGCAGAGGAGAGAGAAAACCATTTATTCTGACACATCCCACCCCACAACATGAGCAGACCTGGCACCGGGCATTCTGCCCCCAGCGGGTGTGGTGGGGACGGCTAGGCACCAGGCACTCTGCCCCCGCAGCGGGCGTGGGGGCTGTGACAACGTGGGGATTGTCTGTAACACTGTTATGAACTGTGTGACTGTGCCCAGCCCCTTGGCATCACTGCCCCGCAGGTGCAGAAAGATGAAAATGCTGCTCCTCGGGCACTGCAGGAGATGGGAGGGTAGCTGGCTGGGGTGTAGGAACGGGGCGTCACAGACTAGCTGGCACCGACCCATAACCACAGAGGACTGGAAAAGACCAGGGGAGCCTCACAGCCTGAATGAGGGAGAGCTGCCAGTGGGACGCTCTGGAGGCTGGACACATGAACTCAGGGGTTGGCAGCAGGCCAGTGGGAAGAACTGGGCTCCCAGAGACATGGGTCTTTCACCTGGGACCAGTCATAGAATCATAGACTATCAGGGTTGGAAGGGATCTAAGGAGGTATCTAGTCCAACCCCCTGCTCAAAGCAGGACCAATCCCCAACTAAATCATCCCAGCCAGGGCTTTGTCAAGCCTGACCTTAAAACCTCTCAGGAAGGAGATTCCACCACCTCCCTAGGGAACCCATTCCAGTGCTTCACCACCCTCCTAGTGAAAAAGTTTTTACTAATATCCAACCTAAACCTCTCCCCACTGCAACTTGAGACCATTACTCCTTGTTCTGTCATCTGCCACCACTGAGAACAGTCCAGATCCATCCTCTTTGGAACCCCCCTTCAGGTAGTTGAAAGCAGCTATCAAATCCCCCCTCATTCTTCTCTTCTGCAGACGAAATAATCCCAGTTCCCTCAGCCTCTCCTCATAAGTCATGTGCTCCAGCCCCCTAGTCACTTTTGTTGCCCTCCGCTGGACTCTTTCCAATTTTTCCACATCCTTCTTGTAGTGTGGGGCCCAAAACTGGACACAGTACTCCAGATGAGGCCTCATCAATGCCAAAGAGAGGGGAATGATCACGTCCCTCGATCTGCTGGCAATGCCCCTACTTATAAGCCCAAAATGCCGTTAGCATTCTTGGCAACAAGGGCACACTGTCGACTCATATCCAGCTTCTCGTCCACGGAAACCCCTAGATCCTTTTCTGCAGAACTGCTGCTTAGCCATTCGGTCCCTAGTCTGTAGCAGTGCATGGGATTCTTCCGTCCTAAGTGCAGGACTCTGCACTTGTCCTTGTTGAAACTCATCAGGTTTCTTTTGGCCCAATCCTCTAATTTGTCTAGGTCCCTCTGTATCCTATCCCTACCCTCCAGCATATCTTCCTCTCCCCCCAGTTTAGTGTCATCTGCAAACTTGCTGAGGGTGCAGTCCACGCCATCCTCCAGATCATTAATGAAGATATTGAACAAAACCAGCCCCAGGACCGACCCTTGGGGCACTCCGCTTGATACCGGCTGCCAACTAGACATGGAGCCATTGATCACTACACATTGAGCCCAACGATCTAGCCAGCTTTCTATCCATCTTATAGTCCATTCATCCAGCCCATATTTCTTTAACTTGGCGGCAAGAATACTGTGGGAGACCGTATCAAAAGCTTTGCTAAAGTCAAGAAATAACACGTCCACTGCTTTCCCCTCATCCACAGAGCCAGTTATCTCCTCATAGAAGGCAATTAGGTTAGTCAGGCATGACTTTCCCCTGGTGAATCCATGCTGACTGTTCCTGATCACTTTCCTCTCCTCTAAGTGCTTCAGAATTGATTCCTTGAGGACCTGCTCCATGATTTTTCCAGGGACTGAGGTGAGGCTGACTGGCCTGTAGTTCCCCAGATGCTCCTTCTTCCCTTTTTTTAAGATGGGCCCTACATTAGCCTTTTTCCAGTCATCCGGGACCTCCCCCGATCGCCATGAGTTTTCAAAGATAATGGCCAATGGCTCTGCAATCACATCCGCCAACTCCTTTAGCACCCTCGGATGCAGCGCATCCGGCCCCATGGACTCTGTCTGAGACAGAGGGACAGACACAGAAAGGAAACCAAGCAGCCTGGCACCTGGGCGCCCTGGGTTCTGGCTGCCCCTTTGCTGCTCTCTGCTGAGCCAGGACTGGAACCCGGCACCGTCTGCGTGGCACAGGGGGACGCTCCAAGCAGGGGCTCGCTCAGTGGCCTGGCTGGGCAGAGCTCCCAGGGGGTGGCAAGGGCTGCAGCCCGGAGGCTTGGGCTCGGAGCCATTGTTGCCCTTGTTGAAGAGTGTGAGCCCTTGGGGGTCTGGCACACTGAAGGGGTAGCCCTGGTGCCCAGGCCAGGACATGACACAGCCAGTTACCCCTATGGCTGGCGAGACCAAGGGAATGAGCCAGCTGGCACCCAACAAGGAAGAGCAATGGGAGAAAAATGGCCCGTGGCTAACACCGCTGCTAGCTCTTCCTCTGCCTGCCCCTGGGGTCCCCGCCAGACAGGCATCCTCACGCCGGGCACTGGCAGGGGGACTTGCCAGCCTGAGAGGTGTCAGGTGTGGAGTCCCGCGGGAAGCAGGGAAGCGCTGCCGGAGGAAGTGGCTCGCTGCATGGCCTCCAGGAGCACGCAGACTTCATGGGCAGGACGCACCAGAGCCATCTGGACGGAGATGCTGGCTAACCCCAGACCACTACAGCAGCACCAAAGGAGGAAGGAGAACTGGCCGCTGGCCCCCTCGGGCAGTACCCAGCGCTCCTCCCCCCACGCAGGTGCCCCCCATCCCAGCAAGAGGAGGGGAGGGGCAGGCCCCAGTGGCTGAGGAGCGGGAGGCTCCAGTGCCCCAAAGAGGAGGATGCGCAGGGTGCTGGAGGCCAGGGAACAGAGGCGTCCGTCTGCCCCAGGAGCTGCACTCCCTGCCTGTCACGGAAAGTCACCAAGGTTCATCCGTCCCTCTGGCCACCACCCCATGCTGCTCACTCCTGTGAGCACCGCAGCTCCCTGGCCTGCCCCTCGGCAGAGCAGCAGCCCCTGCAGAGCTCTGAGAGCGAGGGCCAAGGGCAGAGGCAGCGCTCGCGGCCAGCTCCGGCTGAGGACCAGGACCCAGGCAGGGCGCTGGCGGGGAGTGCACAGCTGTGGAGAGCTTTCCCTAAGCATGGGGTGCTGGCCTGGGCACAAAGGCTGCTGGGAAGAGACAGGATCCACCTGACCAAGATGGGGAAGAGCATCTTCATGCACCGACTCCCCAACCTAGCGAGTGGGGCTTTAAAGTAGGTTCGAAGGTGCAGTGACAAACACCCACAGGTAGTATAGAAAGGCCTGAGCAGAGAGCTGGATGCTGAGGGGGGGAGGGACGTGGAAAGTCCAGTAGGGTCAGAGCAGCACTGGGGGGGGCTCAACATCGCAGCACTCTGCACACTAAGGCAAGGGGCACGGGGAAGAACTGGACGTAGCAGCACATCAGCGACATTGTGCCTTAACTGGCCCCACAGAGGGGGCCGTGGGGGGATAAATCTCTGGACGGGACACTGGCACAGAGGGGCACAGCTCGCTCAGGAAGGACAGGCAGGATAGAGAGGGAGGAGGGGTCTACACTTGTTCTGGGGTCCAGACGGAGGTGACAGGCAGGCTGGTTGAAAGTCTCCAAGTAAAGACAAAAGGGGTAAAAAAGAGGGTGGACATCATAATAGGGGTCTCCTCTAGCCCACCAAAGCACATTTCTAGAACTAACAACAGAAACACCATTCCTGGTAGTAATGGGGGACTTCAGGTCTCCAGACAGCTGCTGGAAAAGTCAAACTTTCCAGTAAGTTCTTGGAATGCATTGAGGACAACCTTTTGTTCTGGAAAGTGGAGAAAGTAACCAGGGGGCAGCCATTTTAGATGGGATTCTGACTAACAGGGAGGAATTGGTAGCGAATCTGTAGGTCAGGGCCCATAGGGAAATCAAAGGAATAAAGGAGTTCAGGAGAGGCACAAACACACAATTACAAGCTATCCCAATGTGAAGTTAAGGGTAGGAAGAGTATTCAGAAGCCAGTATGACTCCATCAGGAGTCTTTAATGACCTGACAATCAAAAAGGAATTCGATACCTGGAAAGATACTGGAACAAGTGATTAAATGATCAATTTGTAAGCAACTAGAGAATAATAGGGTTATAAGGAATAGCCAGCATGGATCTATCAAGGACAACTCATGCCAAACCAACCTAATTTCCTTCTCGGACAGGGTTACTGGCTTAGCGAATGGGGGGAAGCTGTAGATATGGTGTATCTTGATTTTAGTCAAGCTTTTGACACAGTCCCACATGGCAGCTTCATGAGCAAACTAAGGGAATGTGGGCTAGAGCAGGGGTTTTCAAACTTTTTTCATTTGTAGACCTCTAAAAAGATGTCAAATGGAGGTGCAGACCCCTTTGGAAATTTTAGACAGTCTGCAGACCCCCAGGGGTCCGCAGACCACAGGTTGAAAACCACTGGACTAGATGAAAATATAAGGTGAGTGCACAACCGGTTGAAAGCCTGTACTCAAAGAGTAGTTATCAATGGTTTGCTGTCAAACTGGAAGGCTGTATCTAGTAAGAATATAAGAACAGCCACACTTGGTCAGACCAAAGGTCCATCTAGCCCAGTATCCTGTCTTCTGACAGTGGCCAGTGCCAGGTGCCCCAGAGGGAATGAATATAACAGGTAATGGTCAAGTGATCCATCCCCTGTCGCTCATTCACAGCTTCTGGCAAACAGAGGCTAGGGACACCATCCCTGCCCATCCTGGCTAATAACCATTGATGGACCTATCCTCCCTGAACTTGTCTAGTTCTTTTTGGAACTAGTGGGGCCCATCAGGGTCAGGCCTGGGTCCAGTACTAGTCAATATTTTCATGAATGACTTGGATAATGGAGTGGAAGGTATGCTTATAAAATCTGCAGGTGACACCAAGCTGGGAGGGGTTGCAAGCACTTTAGAGGGCAGGATTAGAATTCAAAATGACCTTGGAAACATGGAGAATTGGTCTGAATTCAAAAGATGAAATTCAATAAAGTGCAAAGCACTTCACTTAGGAAGGAAAAATCAAAAGCACAACTACAAAATGGAGAATAACTGGCTAGGTGTAGTACTGCTGAGAAGGATCTGGGGGTTATAGAGTATCACCAATTGAATATGAGTCAACAATGGGATGCCCTTGTGGAAAAGGTTAGTATCATTCTGAGGTGTATTAACAGGAGTGTCATATGTCAGACACGGGAGGTGATTGCCGAGCAGAGCGGGACACTGGCGAGGCCTCAGCGGGGGTCGTGTCCAGGTCTGGGGGCCGCACCGTAGGGCAGATGTGGACAAACTGGAGAGAATCCAGGGGAGAGCAACACAAACGATGAAAGGTTTAGAAAACCTGCCCTGTGAGGAAAGGGTTAAACCCAGAGCCTGTTTAGCCTGGAGAGACGAGGACTGAGAACAGTCTTCACCTCTCTTAAGGGCTGTTCTGAAGAGGACGGGGATCAATTGTTCTCCATGGCCACGGAAGGCAGGACAAGAAGCGATGGGCTCAATCTGCGGCCAGGGAGATCTCGGGTAGCTATTCGGAAACCCTTTCTCCTTCTCAGGGGAGCTAAGCTGTGCAATAGGCTTCCAGGGCAGGCTGTGGGATCCCCGTCACTGGAGGGGTTTGAGCACAGGTGGGTTGGACAAACCCCCCCAGGGATGGTCTAGGGTTATGTGGCCCTGCCCCAGCGCAGGGGCTGGACTTCACTAGTTGCCCTTTCCAGGTCCCTTCCAGCCCCACTTTTCTCTGACTCTGTTTTCTGCCTCTCTCCACCCACCCTGGGCCTGGCCAGACTGTGCCCAGGGCAGTGGGGGGCTGCTGGGTGGGGAGCGTGCGGGGAGCACACCCAGGCATTAGCTCAGCGCTCACCAAAGGCCTGGCTGGTGCTGAGTCAGCGCTGAGCTGTCCCCAGGGGCTGGGAGACATGCGGGGCTAGGATGCTCTAGGACAGGGGTCCCCAACGCGGTGCCCGGGGGCGCCTCCTGGCTGCCAAAATGCCGCCGAGAAGCGGCAACGTCAAGAAACGCTACCGCCAAAATGACGCCGAATGATGTTGCCGCTTCACGGCGGCATTTCGGCGGCCACGGTCCTCGGCGGCTAGTCGTCCGGCGCCCGCCCCACGGAAAAGGTTGGGGATCACTGCTCTAGGACCTCACCGGCAGCAACGTGACAGACCCCCATCCCCCCTTCCTGCCCCATAACCCCCATGACCCCACCCCTCCGCATCTCCCACCCCCCCACATCCTCCCTTCCTGCCCCACAACCCCCATCCCCTCACCCCTCTGCATCTCTCACCCCACATCCCCCCTTCCTGCCCCACAA
>NW_020664978.1:743007-747615 GCF_002925995.2 Terrapene triunguis | reverse complement strand
GCCCCCCCCAGCCCCGGCCCGGCCCTTCCACCTGAGCCAGCCGCGCCTGAGCCAGCCGCGCCCCGGCTCGGCCTGGACCCCCGGCTCCCCCGACCCCGTCTCGCCCCCGGCCCCTCCCAGCCCCCCCCCCCGCCCCCCCCCCCCCCCCCCCCCGGCTCGGCCTGGACCCCCGGCTCCCCCGACCCGGCCTCGCCGGTCCCTTCACTCCCCCGGGCCGCGCGCCCCCAGCCCCTACCATAGCGGCGGCTTCGGTCCGGTCCGTCCGGCTCCCAGGAAGCGGAAGTGGCGGGTGCAGCCGCGGCGGCTCCTCTCTTCCGGGATGGGCGGCCCGTTCCATTGCCGCCCGCGGGGGTTTCTCATCGGAGCCTCCCTCCTGGCCGGGAATGGGACCGGCCGCGCCGACCCCTGACACCGGCAGCTCGCGCGGGGGGAGCGCTCGGGCGCCGCGGCCCCACTGTGAGCGCCGGGGCTCCTCTTCCCCCCATCCCGCACTTGGTACATTCCGGCCGCTGCTTCCATATTAGGGAACGGAGAGTGAGATTGTTCAACCAATGGGGCGGGGCCTCTGGGTGGCGCCCAGCCAATGGGGATCGGGTATGGCCACCTTGGGCTACGGGGGCTGGAAGGGCCGAGAGTGGTGTTGAGCCGCTGGAAGTACTGTCGGGACCCCCCTCCCCCGGCGTATCAGTGGTAGCGGCCGCCCCGCCGAGCGCCGCCGTCTCCTTGGACCCGCGATCGCCGGGGGCGCGGCCTGAGGCCTCCGCAGCAGGGACCGGCCACCCGGAAGCGCCCCCGTATCCCGGCGCCCCCGCGTTCCGCACCCCCCCGGCCCGGCACCCCCAACCCCCAGCGCACCCCGGGCCCCGCCCCCCCGCCCAGCCCCGCCCCCCCCAACCCCACCCCCCCCCCGGGCCCAGCCCGGCACCCCCGAACCCCAGCGCACCCCGCGTCCCGCACCCCCCAGCCCGGCGCCCCCGTATCCCAGTGCCCCCAACCCCGTCCCGCACCCCCCGTATCCCAGTGCGTCCCGCACCCCCCCGCGTCCCGCACCCCCCGTATCCCAGTGCGTCCTGCATTCCCCCGTATCTCGGCTCCCCCGTATCCCATAACCCCCTCCCCCGTGTCCTGCGCCCCCTGCCTCCCGCACCCCCCGTATCCCGGCACCCCCGAACCCCAGCGCCTGGCCGGGCGATGAGCGAGCTCAAGGACTGCCCGCTGCAGTTCCACGACTTCAAGTCGGTGGATCACCTGAAGGTCTGCCCACGCTACACCGCCGTGCTGGCCCGCTCCGAGGACGATGGCATCGGCATCGAGGAGCTCGACACGCTGCAGCTGGAGCTGGAGACGCTGCTGTCCTCGGCCAGCCGCAGGCTGCGGGTGCTGGAGGCAGAGACGCAGGTCGGGCTCCCTAGTTCCTCGGGGTGGCCTGGGGTACCTGGGTGATGGGCATGGGGAGGCTAGGCCACCCAGGGTCACGGCTCGGCGGCAGCTGGAGTCCATTGGTCTTGGCTTCTTGGCCAGGGACCGTTTGGGCCCAGGAGGGAAGTCCCTTTTATGTCCGATGGAAAAGGTACCCCATATCTGCAAAGCTCCCCCCACTTCTCACACAGCCCATTTGGTGCCCATGCCAAGAGCCGCTCGGTGGCAGTGCTGACCCAGCAGCAGGGGGGTAGAACCTGCAGGCTTCAAACAAGCCAGCAGTGAAATGGGTAACATGTTGGGGTTTGATGAGTTGTCATTACTCTTCAGAGTGAACAGCATAACAGAGTCCCAAGTAATGTCACAAGTTATTGGGGTGGCTGGGTGATGGTTAATGGCCAGGGCCCTGTGCTGTACAGGAGGTCAGACTGTGTGATCTAATGGCCCCATCTGGCCTAAAAGGCCACGAACCTTTGCCTTTCGGTAACGGCTGCAGCTGGGTCACTGCTTGTTGCTCTGTGGGTTGGTTCTGACCAGGAGGCCAGTTGGCTTGTTTTCTCTGTGCCTGGAATTGCTCCGTATAGCGGCTAGCCCCTGTTTTGTTCAATGTGCCATCTCCCCAGTGCTGGTTCCTCCCTCCCGTGGCAGACAATGCCGCAGCACAGCCCTGCTTGCTGCCAGCTTTGTGAGTCTGTCCAGCCATTTTTCCCTTCCTTTCCCCTCTGGGGGTTGTGCCTCAGTGCTCCCTGCAAGCTGTAGAGGGGTGCCATCCGCCAGGGAGAACAGGGCCTGAGGGGAAAGACAGCATGATGGTTGCTAGGGAAAAGGGGAGGCAGACACGGCTCACCGAGGGCACTGGATGGAACTAGACCCTTCCCGGTTCTGGGCTCAGCCAGCTGCCTGTCTGGTGTGACACAGGGCCATTCTCTTTCAGATTTTGACAGACTGGCAGGACAAGAAGGGGGACAGGCGGTTCCTGAAGCTGGGCAAAGAGCATGAACTGGGCACTCCAGTTAAACACGGCAAGCCCAAGAAGCAGAAACTAGAGGGGAAGGGTGGCCATGGCACAGGGCCCGGGCCTGGGCGGCCCAAATCCAAGAATCTCCAGCCCAAGATCCAAGAATATGAATTTCCAGACGACCCAGTTGACATGCCTCGGATCCCCAAAAACGATGCCCCGAACAGGTATGGGGTGTGTGTGTGAAGGGACACTGGGAGAGTGGGGGTGGAGACAGCTGGGGCAGTGAGCAAAGGGACACTGAGGGGTTCCCAAGGAAAACACTCATTTCCCTGATGCTCCGGGTCAAAGCCACCAGCTGCAAAGCTGAATTGGAGTTTGGATGATGTGAGAGGGAAGTCTGGTCTGGCCCAGAATCCATCTCCTGGGTAGAGGAGGAGCCACAGCTTAAGTCAGTGGCTCTGTTCCCGGCTTGGGGCGGCCACCTGCCCCCTTCCCTCTGAGTGCCTGCTTTGCTCTGCCCTGCAGGTTCTGGGCCTCAGTGGAGCCCTACTGTGCTGACCTCACCAGTGAGGAGGTGCGAACCCTGGAGGAGCTGCTCAAACCCCCGGAGGATGAGGCTGAGCACTACAAGGTAAAAACCTCAGCGCAGCCCCCTCCCAGCCCCACGCTATCCTCCTGCTGCCTGGTCTCTGCAGTCCTGTGCCTCGCGGTGGGTGCCGACTCCACTGGGGCAAGGCAGGCAGCAAAGGCCTGTGTTTGTGGGCCGTTCCCTCCCCTCTGGATCTGGGCAGTGCCACGGGGCTGTGATCGAGGCCGTGGCTACCTCTTGTCTGTGCAGGGGCAATGCAGGCCGGGCGGGAGGCTGTACTCCTGTGAGGCCTGTGCTGCTTTGCCCCCATTCTAGGTAGCAGAGGGGGGCTGGGCTCGCCATGGAATACAGCCGCCATTTCGGTTTCATTTCCAGGGGACTAAGTGTCTCAGGCCCTGGGTATCTGAAAGCTTGTCCCCTGCTCCAGCACTTGGGCCTCCCTCTGCTTTTCAGACACAATCAAACTGCCTGCTGCAAGGGAGCAGGAGACATCAGCCTCCTCGCAGGCCGGCCCCACACTGTGGCACTTGCAGCCTCAGGATCTGAATGAGACGAGACCTCTGCATGCTGCGGGCCATGCCCAAAGCTCCTGCCTGTGCTCTGCCAGGCCCTGGCCCAGCAGGTGGCTTTCAGTGAGAAACCCCCATTCCCCAGCGGAGCGGGAGGGCAGGGACAGTTGTTAGTCCGTGAGCGCTCAGATCCCCCACTGGGCAGCGCGGACTGAGAGCCTGGCTGGAGCAGCAGAGCTGCCCTTGTGAGGAGAGCAGTACATTCGGTGCGGGGGAGGAGATCGTGACTGCGGCTCAGCCCTGTTGTGCTGACGTGGGGCTGGAATGCAGAAAGTCACCTCAAAATGGCCTGGCCAAGCCCCACATCAGGGGAGCCTGAGGGAAAGCTGCGTGCGCAGCCTTACCCCTGCCCTGAGCGAGCTCTGATACCATCGCCAACAAGAAGGTCCCAGACCAGGGGTTTATCTCTAAGCGTCGATAGAAATGTGCAGCATCTCGGAGTACTCAGTACAGCTCTGCGTGTGCCCGAGGTCACCTAGGACTCGTGTGCAGCACCGGGGTGGACAGCTGAATTAGGAAGATGGAAATGCGCTGGCCTCCGAAGGGGTTTAGTGTTAAACTGCAGCATTACAGCGATCAGTGCAAATGCATCTTAATCTGCTGCTGCTTAATGCAGCTAAAGACGTGGCACCTGGAGACAGTTTGTGCCCACTCCAGGGAAAATGGAGCCAAATCGGTGGCCAAGCAGAATTTCTGGGCCGAAATACCTGCTTTAACAGTGTTCCAAAGAGTGCCTGTCCCAAACGCCGAACAATCCCCCCGTTCATTCGGACAGACACACTGGTCCTGCTGCTTCAGGCAGATCAGTGGGACACTAACCCAATCGCTGTTCAGAGTCAGGGGTGGGACAGGCCTGCAGAGAGGTATATGAAAATCCAGACCATAGCGAGAAGCAGAAGTCTTCTGGCCCAGCTGCCCCATGTGACCCTGACCGGTACTCACCCGCTGCCCTCCCAGCACACCCAGCGAGAGCGCCCGGGCACCGGCTCTGCTGCCCCTATGCCCATGTGACCCTGGCCGGTACTCACGCGCTGCCCTCCCAGCACACCCAGCCAGAGCACCCGGGCACC
>NW_020664978.1:733031-742997 GCF_002925995.2 Terrapene triunguis | reverse complement strand
ACGTGACCCTGGCCGGTACTCACCCGCTGCCCTCCCAGCACACCCAGCGAGAGCGCCCAGGCACCGGCCCAGCTGCCCCTCTGCCCACATATGGGTGCAGGAGTGACCAATGGAGTCCATGACGCTCTTCATGTAGTGTAGGCTGCAGCTGGGTCTTCTTGTGCTGGTCAAGCCGGTGACCTGAGCGCGTGCTGTGCTGGGGTGGGACCCGAACTGCAAGTGACACTGCCCATGCGGGCTTTGCATCTGACTGGGATCCGTCACCCCTGAGCTTCCCAGAGCTGAGGTCAAGGGGAAGTTCTCCTTTCTTGTGTGCAAGTGCCAGCCTCAGGCAGAGTCTCCTGCAGCTGCTCCTGTCTGTGCGGGTGTCACCCGGTAAAAGGGGAGGCGCTTCGCCAGGCCCAGGGAGAGCCCCTGGCCCAGCCCACTCCCCCCGGCCTTGGCAGGGCAGGAGCTGGGACTGCCACACTGTGCCCTTCCTCAGGCAGGAATTCGGAAGCTCTTGGCATGTGCCCAAGGAGTGGCCCTTATAGGACCTGCATCAGCTCTCTGCAGAGATCCCAGCAGGGCTTGCCCACAGCCAGCTGGCACCGTGAGACGCCCGGCACTGCTTGTCAGCGTGGGGTGCAGAGGGAGGCAGAAGGCCATGCTCTGCCACGTCTCTGGTGGGAGAGGGGCTGCAGGGACTCTGAGCCCAGCTCCCTGAGCTCCTGCTCTCGCTGTCCTGCTTTTGTAGATCCCACCCCTGGGGAAGCATTACTCTCAGCGCTGGGCCCAGGAGGATCTGCTGGAGGAGCAGAAGGATGGCGCCCGGGCAGCAGCTGCTGCTGACAAGAAGAAAGGCATCCTGGGACCGTTAACAGAGCTGGACACAAAAGGTGCCTCTGCTCCCCGCCCCCGGGCAGCACCACCATGGAGGGACTGGATGACATATTGGGGGGGAGGGGGGGGAGGGGCGTCCATGCCCAGCACTGGGGGGGGGGGGGGGGGGGGGGGTGGGTTGGGGCCGGGCGGGGGGGTGGGTGTGGGGGTGGGGGTAGGGGTGTGTGCCAGCCTCGCCCGTGTGGCTGGAGAGTCCCAGGCCCTGGTGCAGGGGGGTGGTGGACATGCCAGTCTTGCCCGGGGCAGCTGGCGAGTCCCAGAGCAGAGGCTGCTAGGCCCTGTTCTGCTGCAGCTGCCGCTCTGCTCACCGCTACCTTCTCACCTCCCTCCCAGATGTGGACGCCCTGCTGAAGAAGTCGGAGTCCCAGCAGGAGCAGCCTGAGGACGGCTGCCCTTTTGGGCCCTTGACGCAGCGCCTCCTGCAGGCACTTGTCGAGGTGAGTGAGGCTCCGGGGTGAGCCTGGCTGCCAGATCCCGTGGGGCGTGGGTCCCAGCAGCTTGGAACTCACCCTCCCTCTCCACCCCTTCTGCTAGGAGAACATCATCTCGCCCATCGAGGACTCCCCGATCCCAGAGCTGGCGGGCAAAGACTCGGGAGCTGACGGTGCCGGTACTTCTCCCCGCAGCCAGAACAAACCCTTCAGGTGAGCAGCCCCATGCGGCCAGCCAGGGGGGCTGGCAGCCTGCCCAGGAAATTCCTCCTCGGCTTCTGGAAGAGCCTGGTCTGAATGCGCTGAGGTGCCCCTCAGGCCTGGGGTGGATGCGCCGGGGTTGTAAGGGAAGAACTTACGAATGGCCAGACTGGGTCAGACCAAAGGTCCATCCAGCCCGGTATCCTGTCTTCCAACAGTGGCCAATGCCAGGTGCCCCAGAGGGAGTGAACCTAACAGGTAATAATCAAGTGATCTCTCTCCTGCCATCCATCTCCACCCTCTGACAAACAGAGGCTAGGGACACCATTCCTTACCCATCCTGGCTAATAGCCATTAATGGACTTAACCACCATGAATTTATCTAGTTCTCTTTTAAACTCTGTTATAGTCCTAGCCTTCACAACCTCCTCAGGCAAGGAGTTCCATAGGTTGACTGTGCGCTGTGTGAAGAAATACTTCCTTTTGTTTGTTTTAAACCTGCTGCCCATTAATTTCATTGGGTAACCCCTAGTTCTTGTGTTATGAGACGGAGTAAATAACACTCTCTTATTTCCTTTCTCCACACCAGTCATGATTTTATAGACCTCTATCATATCCCCCCTTAGTCGCCTCTTTTTCAAGCTGAACAGTCCCAGTCTTATTAATCTCTCCTCATACGGAAGCTGTTCCATACCCCTAATCATTTTTGTTGCGCTTTTCTAAACCTTTTCTAATTCCAATATAGCTTTTTTGAGATGGGGCGACCACATCTGCACACATTATTCAAGGTGTGTGCGAACCATGGATTTATATAGAGGCAATACAATATTTTCTGTGTTATCTATCCCTTAATTTTATTTATTTAGCGTTTGCATAGTTGTCTAGCCATTCCCAATATTCTGTTTGCTTTTTTGACTGCTGCTGCACATTGAGTGGATGTTTTCAGAGAACTATCCACAATGACTCCAAGATCTCTCTCTTGAGTGGTAACAGCTAATTTAGACCCCATCATTTTATATGGATAGTTGGGATTATGTTTTCCAATGTGCATTACTTTGCATTTATCAACATTGAATTTCATCTGCCATTTTGTTGCCCAGTCACCTAGTTTTCAGAGATCCTTTTGTAGCTCTTCGCAGTCTGCCTGGGACTTAACTATCTTGAGTAGTTTTGTATCATCTGCAAATGTTGCCACCTCACTGTTTGCCCCCTTTTCCAGATCATTTATGAATATGTTGAACAGCACTGGTCCCAGTACAGACCCCTGGGGGACACCACTATTTACCTCTCTCCATTCTGAAAACTGACCATTTATTCCTGCCTGTTGTTTCCTATCTTTTAACCAGCTACTGATCCATGAGAGAACTTTCCCTCTTCTCCCATGACCGCTTACTTTGCTTAAGAGCCTTTGGTGAGGGACCTGGTCAAAGGCTTTCTGAATATCTAAGTACACTGTATCCACTGGCTTCCCCCTTGTCCACATGCTCGCTGACCCCTCACAGAATTGTAGTAGAAGCAGAGAAAGAAACCCCTCTTCTCATGTCTAGAGGTGTTGAGGAATTGCTCAGGGAGCAGTTCAAGGGTTAGAGCGCCTGGTGTGCTCAGCACCTGAGCAGAACTCTCCTGGCCCCTCTGAGATCCAGCTCACTAGAGCCCAGGCTCTCCTGTGCCTAGCAGGCAGCACCAGAGCAAAGGGAGAGGAATGGGCTCGTGCTCTTGCGGAGTTGGACTCGGAAGCGGCCAGCCTGTGGGTGAGATCCGGGCAGGGAGCCGGGTTAGTTCTCACTGCCTCCTTTCTGGAGTGAGGGCCAGCCCTGCCTGCCCCTTGGCAGAGGGGAGCGGGAACAAGGGGAGGGCAGGAGCTGGCAGGCTGTGCTGCTGCAGTAGCCGGGGTGCTGGGCTGCCGGGGGCTCACAGCAGCTCTCTTCTCTTGCAGCGTCCCCCACACCAAGTCCCTGGAGGGGCGGCTCAAAGAGGAGCTGATTGCCCAAGGCCTGCTGGAGTCGGAGGACCGCCCCCCCGAGGACTCGGAGGACGAGGTCCTGGCGGAGCTGCGCAAGAGGCAGGCCGAGCTTAAGGCGCTCAGCGCTCACAACCGGGCCAAGAAGCAGGAGCTGCTCAGGTGGGTGTGGGGCCGGAGGTGCTGGCGGGGGGGCTAGGCTGCAGCTGATGGCTCTGCCTTTCTCCCCAGGCTGGCCAAGGACGAGTTGCACAGGCAGGTTCTGCGGCAGCGTGTGCGCATGGCTGACAATGAGGTCATGGATGCCTTCCGCAAGATCATGGCGGCACGCCAGAAGAAGCGCACACCCACCAAGAAGGAGAAGGACCAGGCCTGGAAGACCCTGAAGGAGCGTGAGAGCATTCTCAAGCTCCTGGATGGCTAATGGGGAAGTGCCACATCGCCCTGTCTCTCCGGACTGGCTGCCCAGCTGGGCTCCCTCTGCCTGCACTGACAGCTCCTCGCTGGGGACGGGGAGGCTCCAACCCTTGGTCTTAGAAGTGACTTCCCCGTCCCTGTCTCAGTGGGGCTGGGCACGGGCTCAGCTCTGCCTGGGGCCAGGCTGGAGGGGTTTGCCAGGCCCTGGGGAGACAGAGCCCCCATGCGTGTCTCTGCCTGCGGCTCTGCACCTGGTAGCACCTCCCTGAGCAGCTCTCTGTAGTCCCCCTTCTCCCTGGGGTGCCCAGCTTCTCTGCATCTCCCTTCCCTACTATGCTGTGCAAGGGGCGATCTCCCTTCCCAGCCACCAGTGGGAGCAGGTGATCTGCAGGGGTGGGTGCTGCGCAGGGCTGGGACAGGGCTCAGGGCCCTTCTCCTAGGCCCGTTCTTCAGATCCCTGCTGCAGCCAAGGGCAGGAGAGGGCTCCCTCACCCGTCTGCCTGTAGGCAGCACCCTTTCCTTTCTGGCCCATCTGGCCGTTGACCCAGAGCCCTTGTCTGGCTGCAGGAAAGAGCCACCCATCAGCCCCGGGACCGCACAAGCACAGCTGCCTGTCTGGAAGGGTCCCTGGTCCCTGGAGGGCAGTTCCTGCTGCCTCCCTCCTGGTCACACGGGCAAGGGCAGGGGCTGATCAGCCCTGCTAGCATAGCCCCAGCCTCCCAAGGGCCGAGCTCCCCTGCGCTGGGGAACACAGCCTGAAGCCAAGCAGGGAGGCGCTGCCTGGAGAAACCAGTGGGTTGGGTGCCCCCCGCAGTGCCCAATTGTGAGCAGCAGAGGGTGCTGTGACCCTGGGAACAGCCGCTCCTGCAGCCCGCTGGGCCCTGCTGTTATTCTTGGAAAGCCATGACATCAGCCATGCTGCAGCGGGGGGCTGGAGCAGCTGCAGCCCCCGGTCTCACTGCCTGGGGTGCCTCCGTGGGGTGGGGAGACACAGACCAGCTCAGTCCCCAGGTGCGGAGAGAGCTGCCAAAGCAGGGGGCTGTAGCTGTCCCCCTCCCCCTGGGCGGGGGGCTGGCCCTTGGGGAGCGGGGCTAGAAGGTTCCATGGCCGGAGGCTGTCCAGCCCCAAGAGGGAGCTGCCAAAGTGCAGAGGGAAGGTGAGGCCCAAAGGGCAGCCCCTCACTTTGCCTCAGGCCAGTGCAGCAGTGGGGCCAGGGCATGCCCCTGCTGTACCAGTCACGCCAGGGCAGATCTGGCGGTGCTGGGTGGGCAGGAAGGCAGTAGCAAATGGAGGGGCAGGGGCTGGATCTCTGCCTCTGCCCAGCAAGTGACTAGCCCCTGGCTGAAGCCTGGGTGGGGGTGGGCAGCAGGCCCCGCTCCCGGGACAGGCTCAGCCAGGCCACCTGCCCTGCAGCAGGGAGGGCCCCACTCCACCTGGGGGCCTCTGGGGCCTGCGCGCCCCCTGCAGTCCTGCGCTCAGCTGCAGAGGTGCCCTGTGTGAGGCTCGCCTCTCTTGGGGAGGCACAGGCCGTGCCTGGCTGGGAGAGCACCTTAGCCCTGGCTTGGGGAGCTCCTTCCGGCTGTAGGAATCCGTCTCCTGGGAGGGCAGGGACACCATGGCTAGGGCTGTGCTACTGGGCAGAACCCAGAGGGCTTGAGCTGGGGCCAGGCAGGGTCCTAGGCTCCCCTCTGCTTAGGGGGAGTGGCCTGCTTGCTGCTGAGATTTGAGGCTCGGGGGGTCTCAGCACTGAGGCTGGGCCGGGCCGGGCTGGGGGTGCCGCCTGCTGCTGCAGGGCCGAGCGGCGCTGCGCCTGACCCCTGGGTAGGGCTCTACCTGTGAATGACAGTGTTTTAGCTGATGGGGGAGGGGATTGAGGTGGCTGTGCACCCGTCCCATGTCAGTGCCCAGCACCACTGCCCGTGGGAGAGTGGGTGGGTGCTCTCTGCACAGGCCCTGCCAGGGAATGGGGGGCAGGAGAGCAGAGCCCCTCCAAACCTAGCTGCAGCCCATGGGGTGGGTGGGGAAGCTGCTACTTGCCTTGGAGGGGGGGGGGGGGGTTTGGAGTCCTGCCTGCACTGCGAGTGCTAACCCCAGCCCAGCACCAGGCCCCTTCTGCGCTTCCCGAATCCAGCTGTCTGCCCCTGGCCTCCCCCAGCCGAGGGGGCACAAGGATGGAACCCATCTGGTTCCAAGCAGAGAAACCTTTTTCTTTCCAGCGGTTTCTTCACTCACCTCCCTGTTTGCTGGGAGGCTGTGGGCCAGGCTGGGGCTGGTCCTTGGGCCCACTGGTCTGGGAGTGGCCAGAGGGCCCTTGCACCACTTTCTCTGAAAGCTTGAATGGTCGTATCAGGGCATGGGAGCGGGTGAGGCCTGCTCCAGCCCCCAGCCATGATGCCAGCAGCTCTGGGAGGCCCCTGTTAGTGGGCTAAAACCGGAGCAAACCCACCGGCAGACGCTAACGCAGGAAGGTTTCCATGTCCTTCTGGCTAGGGCGGGAAGTGGGCCAGCTGATGTGCTGGGACTGTACTGACTAGTTGAAGGGGAACCCCCCTGCAAAGCATTGGGGGGGGGGGGGCACTAGGCTGCTGGAACTCGGTGAACAGCTCAGTCATGGAGCGGGACTTCCAAAGGGCCTCAGCCAGGGCCAGAGCCAGAAACCCCGGCCTAGGATATCCAGCAGGGCAAAGGCCTGAGGCCATGAGCACCGTCCAGCTGTGGCTACATGGAGATGCCTGTGTGGCTCACGGCCTTTTCTACGCCTGCCTCTCTCCCCACACCCTCTTCCCAAGAGAACAATTGTAGAGTTGGAAAGTTCCTGGCCCATGGTTGGGTCCGAGGCTGGGTGTTTAGTGTATTTATTAGTGAGTGAGAAATGTGGCCACTGTGCAAATGACACCAAATTATTTAAATGAAGATGGTGAAGACTGAGAGGAGCCTGCGGGGATCTGACCCGGGGGGAGACCAGGTGCCCCACTGGCAGACGCCGTTCAGTGCTGACAGACAAATGGACATTGGAAGGAATAAGTCAACCTGCTCACTTGCTGAACAGGGCTCTACATGAACTGTAATGACCCAGGAAAAAGGCCTGGGGGTTCTTGTGCCGGGTCAATGGAAGCTCTGCTCCATGTGTAGCAGCGAACAAGCAAATAAAAAGTTGGGATGTACAAGGATGAAAAAGCCTCTTCTGGGATGCTGTGCTCAGTGCTAGTCCCCCCCCCCATCTCAGCCAGGACGTAGCAGGAATCCAGGGGCTCGGGCAGAGGCAGCGAGAATGATCTGGGGCTGGAAAGCCCCCGGGCAGAGAGACTGAAAAGCTTGGGCCTGTCTCCATTAGAGAAGTGACAAGAGGGGAGCTGATAAAGGTGGCCTGGGCAATGAATGGGCTAGAAAAGGCAGAGCGGGCACTGCTGTTCTCCCTCTGTCCTGGCAGGAGAACCGGGGGTGTTTCAGGACGTTGAAAGGTAGCGTGTTTAAAACAAGGAGGAAAGACCTTTTAGTCAACCCCCTGCTGTCCAGTGGCGGTGAGTTCCCTAGGCTGTAATTGGGGCCAGCAGGGGAGCATCTGGGAGTGCTAGAGAGAAGGGCCCATGCAGGCCGAGGAGCTAAGGGGAACCCCTCAGGGCAAGTTACTCAGTCGTAGGCTCCCTTTGGCGATGGGCCTGGGCCCGGGCCCAACTGGCTGGTCCTGTGCTGAGGGAGCTGGGGGCTGTGAAGTGCAAAGGGGCGAGCGGAGGCTCCATGGGGCAGGCATGAAGAAGGGGCCTGCAGAAGTGGAATGGGTTGGCAGAGGGGTGGGAGTACCTCAGAGGGTGAGGGGGTCCCATGGGGGGTAGTGGAGGGGTGTGGGGACCCCATGGGGTGGCCTGGAGCAGGGGCTGTGGGGGAACCATGTGGCAGCTCTGGAGAAGGGGGGGCTCTCATGGGGCAGGGGTGTGGGGGGATCCCACAGGGTGGCTCTAGAAAAGGGGATCCTGTGTGGGGCATTCTTGTGGGGTGCGTCTGGAGATGGCTGGGGGTCCTGTGGAGGGGGGTGGTGGTGTCCAGTGGGGTGTCTCTGGAGAAGGGGGGGTAGTGCCTCAGGGGGTCTGGAGAAGTCTGGGGTCCCCGCAGGGTGGCTCTGGAGAAGGGGGATACTGCACGGGGGTCCCGCGGGGCGGGGTCGCTGCCCTAGGGGCTGGAACTAGGGGTTCCGGGGGCTGCCGCACCCCTCGGTCCCCGGGCCCAGTGGGTCCGGCGGGGGGAGGGGGCGGGATCGGGCCCCCCCCCCGCCTGTGCATGGAGCCGCCCTGCCCCTCCCCCCAGCTAATTTTAGTTTACTCCCGTCGCCAGGCAGATCCCGGCCCCGGATTGGCCTCCCCGGAGCGAGCCCCGCCCCGCGGTGACGTCACTGGGGCTGGCGGTGCCGGCCGGGTGGGAGCTGCGGCCGCTCTCGGGCTCGGCTCGAGGCAGAGCGGGGCGCGCGGTAAGGGCCGGGCGGGGCCGTGTGGGGTCGTGTGCGCGCGTTTGTGTGTGCACTGTTTGGGTGTGTGCACTGTGGGGGGGGAGTGCACGCTTGTGTGTGTGTGTGCGTGCACGGGGGGGGAGTGTGCGCGTGTGCATTGTGTGTGTGGGGAGTTCACGTGTGTGTGTGTGTGTGTGCATTGTGTGTGTGCACAGTGTGTGGGGGGAGTGCGCACACGTGCGTGTGCACAGTGTGTGTGCGTGTGCAGTGTGTGTGTGCACAGGGTGTGGGGGGGGGGCCGCCAGGGGGGGGGGCACAGTGCGGGGGGGGAGTGCACTGTGTGTCTATGTGATTTGTGTGTGGGGGGAGTGTATGCGTGTGTGTGCACAGTGTGTGTGCACAGTGTGTGGGGGGAGTACGTGCGTGCACAGTGTGTGCGTGTGCACAGTGTGTGCGCACAGTGTGTGTGTGGGGTGCACATGTGTGTACATGTATGTGCACAGTGTGCACACGGTGTGTGTATGTGCAGGGTGTGCATATGTGTGCACAGTGTGTGTGCAGGTGTCTGTGTGTGCACAGTGTGTGCAGGGATCTCTGTATGTGTGTGCTTACATGCCTGTGTGTGCAGAGGTCTGTGTGCCCGGATCCATGTGTGCGTGTGCAGGGATGTGTGTGTGTGTGTGTGTGTGCATGGATCTGTGTGTGTGCGCATGTGTGGATGGAGAGCTCTGTGTTTGTGCACGTGATCTGTGTATGTGTGTGCATGCACACCCATGGGGGATCTGTGTTTTCGCGTGCATGGGAGAACTGTGCGCATGCCCCACTCCCCGTGTCTGGGTGTGTGCCGCTGCCTGCTGGGGTGGGTGCTCAGCTCTGCGTGTGCCCTGACTGTGCCCCTCTGCACCTTCCTGCTGGCTACGCGTGTTGTGCGACGCAGGGCCTGGCCTGGCAGGATCCAGGCGGCCGGGGGCCCCCATTGGCAGGCGTGGTTCTGTGGGGTGTGAGCTAATGGGCAGGGATGGTGCCTGGCCAGGGCCCTGGGGAATAGGCTGGACTGGGCCCCAGGGCGCGGGAAGGGGCAGGAGGGCCTTGTTGGCCAGGCTGCTGCGGGGGGATCTTTGCCAGAAGCTGGGAATGGGCGACAGGGGACGGATCACTTGACAATTCCCTGTTCGGTTCATTCCCTCTGGGGCACCTGGCATTGGCCACTGTCGGCAGACAGGACACTGGGCTAGATGGACCTTTGATCTGATCTGCACCTTTGCTCTGGGGCGCTCCCTAGAGCGTTTGCGGCGGTAGGGGGCGGGGCCGGGGGCAGGGCTGGTGGGGCCGGGGGCAGAGCCGGGGTGGCCAGGGGCAGGACTGGCAGGGCTGAGGACAGGGTGGAAGAGGGTGGGGGCAGGGCCCTGGCGACCCAGGGAGGCGGTAGGGTGAAGAGCCCCGTGTCCTGGCTGGCCATGGCCCCGATCTCTGCTGCTGCAGTCTCCTACCCCCCTCGCCCCTCCCACCAGTGAGAGGGGCAATTGGCCTGGGGCTGGGCACACACCACACCGGGGGTCCTGCACCACCAGGACTCCTGGGGGTTTCCAAGGGGCTGAGCTCCTGGGCCCTGCCCTCCCGCCCTTTCCCCGGCT
>NW_020664978.1:732426-733021 GCF_002925995.2 Terrapene triunguis | reverse complement strand
CCCCTTCCCCGGCTCGGCCCACGGGCCCGGCCCCGGCCCTGCCCTCCAGCCCCGGCTGATCCAGTCGTTGACCCCTCAGCTCTGCTGGTTCAGCTCGAGCGCCTGTCCAGGCCGGCACAGGCAGCAAGCTCTTCGGCTCTGATGCCGCCTCCTCATGCTGCCCCACACAGGCCTTGAGCGTGGTGCCATCAAGCTGCTGCTCTGCGCAGGCCTGCTGGGGCGCTGCCCACTGCACCTCAGGGAAGGCGGCTGACAGCCCAGCGGGGAAGAATGATGCCTCTGGGTGAGGATGGGCCGAGCTGGAAGAAGAGAGCCCAGGACATCCGGGAGATCTACGAGTTCCGGGAGACCCTGGGCACGTGAGTCAGACCAGCCGCCCCTCCCAGGGCACCAGCGGTGCCGCTGCCTGGCACTGCCCTGGGACCCGTCTCTATGCATCCCATGTCGCCCTGCCCATCCCGGCCTTGCAGCCCCTCTGCCATGGCAGGGTTTGTAACCCCAGTCCTTCCGGCCGGCAGCGCTGGGGGGTGGGGCAGGGCGCTGGAGGGGGGGAGCTCCCAGCAGGGGGCGCTGTGGGGACGGGGCAGGGCGCTGG
>NW_020664978.1:688030-707426 GCF_002925995.2 Terrapene triunguis | reverse complement strand
CTCCGCCCCCCGGGGCCCCCCTCGCCCAACCGCCCCCCGGGGCCACAGACCCCGCCCCTTCGCTCCGCCTTCGGACACCTCCCCCAACCGCCCCCCGGGGCCCCTTCCTCCGCCCCCCGGGGCCCCGCCCCCGCTGACCGGAAGGCCTGGCCGCAGCGCAGCACCAGCTCCAGCCGCAGCTCCGCGCGCGGGCAGGGCAGGTGGCCCCAGAGCGCCGGGCCCCCGCAGCGCTTCATGCCGCGCGCCCGGGCCCCGCTCTAGGCTCCCGCCGGCGTCTCTATGGTCTCAGCGCCGGGGACGTGCCCCTACCTAAGCCCCGCCCCTTCGCCCCGCCTAGGCCCCGCCCCCAGAGAGCCCGCCCCGCCCCCAGGTCCAGGTCCAGGTCCCGGGCCCGGCCCAGGCAGCGCCAGCCTCACGCCCGGGTGCAAATAGACGGTTTATTGTCTAAGACTCAATAGATTTTCTTCCTTCCAAATAAATACAAACGAGCGTCTGACCGCGGCGGGAGGAGGAGACGCGAGTCCAGTGGGGGGAGGGGAGGGCAGGGCGTAGCCGATCCCAAAAGCTACCGTATCAAAGTGTGCGAGTACGAAGATTACAAAGGAAGTCCCGGGCTACACAGGCTGGAAGGGCCATGATGGGAAGCGCTGTTTAGTACCAAAATGCTTCCCCCGAGACACTGAAACGGGCTACCACTGAGAATAATTTAAATTCTCCAGTCTGTACAGTATTTACTGTGCCCCTTGCCCCGCCGGAGGTGTGCCACGGCACGCGGGGGGAGGCACCAGCCCCAGGGAACTGCCCTGCCCCAGGACGGTGACATTCGAGGCAGGGCGCAGGGCCAGGCAGGGCAGTGCCAGCTGGAAAGGGGGGAGGGTGCAGAGGGTACTGCTGGGCACTGCATTCGGCAGCAGGCGATAGCTCCGCCTGCTTCTGCTCTAACCCACTCACTCCTGTGCTCAGCCCCGGCTGCTTTCAGGAGCACGCTCTGTCCCAGTGACGGGGGCAAGCCCCTGCTCCTGTACAGACCAGCTGCACTAAGTGCCCAGGACTGAGAGCCCTGTTTGCCCTGAGACGGAGAAGCCATGAACAGAGCCAGTGGATCACCAAGGCAGCAGCTGGTGTCAGTCGCTCTCACTGGAGTCGCTGCTCTGTTCGCCTTGCACCTTGTTGCGGTGCTGCATGGCGCGGTGGTAGGCGATCTGCACAGACTTGCGGATGTTTGACTTGCGGCCCTCCAGCATCTTCTCCTTATCCAGATCCTGGTTCACACCCAGTGGCACAAGCTTGGTCCGGGGCAGCCACTGCCTGGAGGAAAGGACATCACACCTCATTTGAGGCTTCCCATCATCTGCCTACCCCAACCCCAGCCTGGTGGTGGTCACTGACTCGCCCTCACCACCCCATCCCCAGCAGGCCTTGCTCTGTCTTGCTGGGGGACCGCAGAGCTGGCACACATCAGGAGAAAGCCCTGGCCGGCCCTTACCAGGTGCGCTTGTTGTCAAAGAAGAGGACGAGGTAGAGATGCTCTCGTGCTTCCTGAGTCATCTGCTCTCCCAGCTTCAGCACCTCCAAGGGAGGCACTGGGATGGGGACGCCATGGTGGAACATACCCTCCCGTGGCATCTTCGGATCAATGATCTGCCAAACCAGCAGGGAGACAAAGGTGAGATCCCAGGGAAGGGGCAGAAGGGGGAGCACAGAAGCCCCCACCAGCCCCACTAAGGCACTGAGGAAAGCCTTTCCTGGGGGTATAAGGCAGAATCAGGATGTTCACTCCAGCCCGGAACAAGCAGAGTGCTGCCCAGCCCCTAATCATCCGCTCTCGCACTCCCCTCAGCTCTTGGCAGCACTCTCCCTTTCAACCCCGCCCAGCAGGGCTTGGTGTGACCAGTTCATTCCTAAGTGTTGCGCTTAGAACCCAAGGGCCCCATGGTAGTGACTGCACTGGAAAGCAGCCAGCTAACACCAGCTCCGTGTCTGTCACCATGACAACCCGAAACAAAGGGGCTCCAGGCGTGCACAAAGAGGCAACACCACAACCAGTTCAGGCAACGTCACAGGGGCTCTCTCCTGCTCACATCCCCCCTTTAGAAACAGCCTTAGCTCATGGTTGTGTTTGCAATGCCTTGCCTTCCGCGATGGGCCTCTGGCATCACTGACAAGACAGCAGCTGGTGTGCCGAGAGCACTGCCTACCATGCTGAGCAACAGACTCTCAGCGCTTCCTTCTCTTTAGACTGCGAGCTGACTGGGGCAGGCTCTGCGTACAGCACCTAGCACAGCAGAGCCTGGTCTGTAACTGGGGCTCCAAGGCAATGCCACAGTACTAACAGACCAACTCTCTTGCTAGCCTCCGGGAAGAACAGCCTCCAGCTCCCCGTGGACTGCGCGCCCGCTGCACTCACATGAGACCCTAGAGCCCGCAGCTCAGCCTCCCGTTACCCTGGGGAGCAGATCTGCAGAGTGACAGGGTATTTCCATGCTCTGGGCTGAGGCTGGAGCAGCACCTTCCGAGGTTCGATTGCTAGGTTTTTAAGGCCAGAAGGGACTTTCTAGTCTGAGCACCTGCATAACAAAGGCCAGAGAGCGTCACCCAGCGACTCCTGCACTGAGCCCCACCGCTGGGTCTGACTAAAGCAGGACTAGTTAAGAACTCAGGAACAGCTGTGGCCAGGATCACTAGCCTGGGGAGCCGGCCAGCCACATTCTAAAGGGGTTCACGGAACATCAGCAGCACGGCCGTGCTGGGTCAGACCAGTGTCCCGGCTCTGGCAGTGGCCAGGTGCTGCAGAGGGAATGAATAGAACAGGGCTGTTATCCAGTGACCCAGCACCTTTCACCCACTTCCAGCTTCTGGCAGTTGGAAATTTAGGGACACCCACAGCATGGGGTTGTGTCCCTGCCCATCCTGGCTAACAGTCATTGATGGGCTGTCCCCCATGAACTGATACAGTTCTTTTTTTTAACCCAGTCATACTTTTCTTCACATCCCCCGGCAACAAGTGCCATGCGAGAAGTACTGCCTTGTGTTTTAAACCTGCTGCCTAATCATGTTACGTGAAGAGGCAAATGATGCTTCCCTATTCACTCTCTCCACCTGTCATGATTTTACGGACCTCTCTCCTATCCCCACTCAGTCGTCTCATTTCCAAGCTGAATAGTCCCAGTCTTTTTGATCTCTCCTCATATGGAAGTTGTTCCATCCCCCTAATGAAGACCATGCATAAGTGTTCTCTCTGGCAGACAGGAGGCAGAGGAGACCTGAGGCCAGCCCCAGATCTCAGTGTAAGACCCAAGAACAGGGGTACCCCACAGGATTCGCACATTGGAGCAAATGGCAAATGTGCTTTAGCCCTAATTGTTGTGGGAAGCAGCAAGCCCCTTAACTTCCCCACTAGTCCCAGGGCTCAGGGAGACTAGCCCACAATCGGCACAAGAGCAGCAAGGCTCCCACCGGACTGGCCCGAGGATGGCAGAGACATGTGGTGCAGATCATCTGGGTGCAAGGGGAGGGGATTCCCAGTGTTCTGGCCATCCAGCAAGAGTGTCAGCTTGTTGGCCCCAGAGAATCCGTTCACTCCCTCACTATGAACCAGGTGAGATTCTGCCAGGCCCCGGGTCCTGCAAGGGGAGGAAAAGGAGAGCTGAGGACACGCAGCCTGCTGTACCCACCAGTGCTGGGTATGATGGGTACCCCCTGCACTTAGCCCACACCAGGTCCAGGGCGTCCAGAGAGGAGTCTTCATCTTCCGACAACCACCCGGCTCCACGCCCAATGCTCTTCCGCACCACTGCGCCAAAGAAAAGGGGGAAGAATTAGCATGGAGGCTTCCAGGCAGCGACAGGACCTGAAGCTGCTGGCCGAGGCCCAAGATACTCACTGCTGTGACCAACGCCTCGCCCAGCACCAACAGAGTAGGACTCGTTCTCCGTTCCAGAGGTATCCTCGCTGCTGTCCTCTGGGAAGTTCACACGGGAGAAGGAGGGCTTCCCTCTGCCCTGCTTGGAGGGCGTCGTGCTGTGGGAAGGCAGGGAAGCAGTCCTGTTACTAGGCGCCACGTTACCCTTCCAGGCACTGGTTTCCTGTGCGTTGTGGGAAGGGGATCCTTAGGACACCCATGCTTTGGGGAGGCGGCCGGCCAGTGCCCTCAGGAATAGAGCCCATAGCACTCAGCAGAGGAACTGCCCACAATAGTGTTCTAAGATACTCTCCAGTCGCCTTTGAAAGGGGGAGTCAGTGGTTAAGTGAGAAGGGTCCCGCCAGATGGCATGTGCCCCCCCCACTCAGCCTGGGTCTTCACTCCAGTGCAGGCCTAGGGTCACTCTGTCCACAGAGACAAAGAAACTGGCACAATCCACCCAACCCATGCTGGCCTCCAGCAGACACATGTGCGGGAGCAACCTCTGTGCAGTTCTCTGGTTCGGGCTCTCTGGCCATGGCCTCACCAAGAGGGCTGTGACACAGCTGCCCCCAGGGCAGGGCTGAGCGCTGGCAGACTCATAGCAAGCCAGGCCCAACGAGTCCCAGAGTCTGGGCCTTCTGCTCCTCAGCAGGCACGTCACAAACGTGTGGCTTTGGGCGCTGCATGTGAGAGGAAGGGAGGAGCTGGGGCAGCCATGGTGGGCTACTGCTAAATGGATTTACAAAGAGGCTGTACCCACTCCTGGTACAGCCGCTGGGACAGAGCCCCCTGGCTGGCATAATGCCAGGAGCCACCTGGGCACATACCTGGTGCGATCCGAGGCAGCGCTGCTGCTGCTGCTGCTGCTGGACTCCGAGTCGGAGCTGCTCCGAGGAAGGCTGCGGTCGTTCCGGTAAACCAGGAAGCTCTTTTTAACCGGCTGGCTCCCACCACTGAAGCCATTGGCTGACAGGTCTGCAGCAGAGCCAGGCAAGGGACAACATTAGTCACACACACAGATCCAACATGGCCCCCTCCGACCCTCGCTGCTGCAGCAGCCACACTCACCAATGGGAGGGTCTTCGGTGGATTTATCACTGTCACTCTCAGAGCTGGAACTTGGCCGTGGGCTCCTCCCTCTCTTCCGCTGGCGCTGCGACCCCTCCATTATTGGAAGCTGGGGGGGACCTATTGGGCTACTCCCATGCCCTGCAGCTAGCTGGCTGTCCCGGTTCTTGGGTGGGCGTCCGGGGCGTTTTGGGGGCCCTGCGGTTTTGGGGTTCTTTTTGGAGAAGAGCACAGAAGTCCTCCTGCCGACCTCATGCGCTGGGGTGGAGGAAGAGTTGGGGCCCAGACCTGGCAGAGGGGATGAGAGAGAGCATGTTCAGAAGCTGGGCAGCAGGCTCCACCACGCTGCCCCACTCCCAGCTCCCCAGGGGAGCTCTGGAGATCTGCCCCCACAGCTCACACCTGCCTCCAGCAAGGTCATCGGGCAGCAGTGTGCAAAAGCACGAGGGGAGAGCTGTGGGGAGCCCAGGGCTGGCACAAGAGAGCTGCAGATCAGCAGCAGAGCTTTGTACAGGAGAAGGCATGGGACTTTCCCTTCCATCTTGCCACCCCTGTCCTCACATCACCAAACCTGGGCAGTTAGCGGAGTTGCAGAGAATCCTCACCAGAGGGGATCTCCAGAGAAGACTCCGCCCTAGCAGTGCAGCCACTCCCTCGCGTTCAGAGACACCAAATTCAACGAAAGGAAGCAAGATGAGCAGCAACAGCATCTCCCAAATTCCTCAGGCTCCAGCTGGGAGCTGCCCAGCCCTGCTGTGCCCCTGGAAAGCTACAGATATCTGAAGTGCTTGCCCTTCCCCGTGCTAAAGGCCCAGCAAGCCTGTAGCAGGAAAGCAGTTCAGCCCCGCAAGGGCCTGGATTCCCACTGGGCCCCATGCCTGTGGTTATTTCTGAAAGGGACTGAAGGATGGAATTTCTGCCGTGCTCTCAAGGCAGCCAGGCCCAGAGCCTCCTTCCTCGTGTGTGCCAGGGAAGGGGGAGCTTGTAGGTGGTCAGTGGCTCAGCCCCTAGCTCTTGGCTGCTGCATTGTTCTCCAGGCAGCCTAGCTCACCGGCCAACACTGCTGGCTCCCATCCAGCTCTGACTCCGTCCTCTGCAGCCTGGCTCCATGGCACAGTGCAGGGAACATGCCTGCCAGCCAATTAACTGCCTCATGGGGGAAAGCTGCCGAGCAAGTGGCAGCTGCAGGCAGGGTCCTGGCACAACTGGGAGACAGGAAATGAAATGCTGGGCACCTGGTGCAGCAAAAAGGGAATCCTGGATTGGAAAATGCCCAACTCTACAGGGGTGGGGGCGGGGGCCTGCTGGGAGGAGTGGGCTGACCCGGCTGGGCTAACTGGGAGAGGAGGCGGAGCAAACCAGGACACAAGGGCTCCTTTGACACGTTTAGAAGCGAGCCGGGAAAGCCCCACGGGTAGCAGGAGCTGAAATCGGACAGCCCGTGGCCAAGGCATGATGCTTAGAACGGGCAGCTCTAGGCTCCCCGCTCAGGGCCCGTGGGGCCTTGGCCACGCTGCCCAGCTAGGTCCAAAGCCGTGGGGTTCGCCGCAGAGATCTCTCTCCAGCAGCCTGGCAGCTTTCCCTCTCCTGGGCTGGCCGTGCAGCTCCGCTCTCGCTGGCCTGTTCTTTGCCTCTCCTTGGCTTGGCTGCTCCCGGGGCTGTCCCTTTGCAACTAGTTTGACCCCAAGCAGGTTTCTTCACCTGGGCACTGGACCCCTTTGACCTGCATTGCCTCACTAGATGGTCAGTCTCTGGTCACGTGCTTCAGGCTCTGTGGAGGTGGGGGGCATCTCGCTGACCTTTGCAGGATCTGGTTTAAGCTAAAACTGCCTTTGGCGCTGGTCCCGTTTTCACCAGGTGGATTGCCTTGACGCTCTCTCCCATGTGTCCCCCTGCTCTGGGAGGGAAGGTCCATGGCTGCTGATTCTGCACCCTCCACCCTTCTCAGGCCCTGCCCGGACGTGGGGTTAAGCCAGGCCCCTGGGTATTACGTGCTGTGCCAGGGTGTCAATACCACCCCCCAGCCAGTACCTTTGCCAGTTTCCTGGCTGCTGCTCTCCTCTGCAGCGCTGTCAGTCTGTATGTCCTTCTCGCAGGGGTGGTGGGCCTGCAGGATCCCCCTGGCGGAGGGGCCGTGCCTGTCCAGCACATCCCGTGGGTGAGCCAGCTTCCGGCGCAGGACTGTGATCTCCTTCTTGATCATCTTGGCACGGCGGGAGCGCCCAATGCTCTGCTTCCCAGCATTCACCTCGTCCAACTGCTCCAACAAGATCTTAAGCTGCTCCTCCAAGGGCAGGTGCTTCTGGTTCTCTGATAGCAGCAGCCGCATCTCCTCTGTGGGCACAAAGAGGGTCAGATGGGTGAGAGAAGCCAGGTAGCGCTTTGAAATTCCCTTCCTCCTGGAAAGGGGACATGGCAATCCAGAGGGGATTAACCCACAGGCACAGACCAGTCACCTGAAGGGGCCCAAGAGACGAACTCCATGGGAAGGGAGGAGCCAAACAGGCTCAGCTTCAGAAATGCACAGAGAATAATCCACATCATGCTGAATGGGCCGGGGACCAGCAAGAATCAGACAGGGGTTTGCCACTGGATAGAGCAGCACAAGAATCAGTTCATTAGGGGGGTGTCCTGGAGCAGGGAGGGGAGGGTCCCCCCCGCCCAGCTCTGGGGAGACCCCACCTCCTGGGCCCTGTACTCAGCTCCAGGCCCCTCAATTCCTCCGGCTGCCCAGACTGCAAGGGTAGGCAGTCCAGGCGGTGGCCAGGGCGGCCCGCCAAAGGGGGCTCCATGCGCAGGATTTGCCTGATTCTTACCTGACCTGCTGAGAGCCAGCTGGGCTAACAGAGGCGGCAGACAGGAAGGTGGAGCAGCAGCCTCTGGAGAGCAGGGCGAGGGACCCGAGCTGCAGGGGGCAGTTGGACGAAAAGCCGAGCCAGGTGACTCCTCCGGAGCCAGGGTGCCCCTCCTCCCCCATGCTCCACTGCTGTGTGCAGTCCCCACTGCTCCTGTCCCCCCCTCCCGTTTCTCCCTGGAGCCTCTGGCCACTCTGGACTGGGAGCGTCCTCCTGTCTGCTGTGGGGTGGGAGGGACTGATATCGGGGTGTCCCCCTCCCCCCACCCATGTACCCGGTCTCCACTGAACTGGGGTGATGGGACGGGGGAATCTGTGTGTGCTGCTGCCTCTCCGGGTCCAGCAGCAGCTGCTTGTGTCTGAACAAGCCTTCAGACGCCTGACCCCGAGTGCTTTCTTAAAGAGAGCACGCACTCAGGCACACACACAATCCTGGTATCAGGAGCTGCTGCTCTTCTCCCTCTCCTTACACAGCCTGCAGGGAAAGGGACCTGGATGCAGGGAGCCCTGATGTCGCTCCTTGCTCCCCCCGCCCCCGCTCCCTAGCCGGGGGGAGGGTTGGGGGTGGGAGAAGGGGGCAGCAATGCCAGGTCTCCGTCACTGCATCCAGGTCAGTTTTCCTATGAGGGTGCAGAAGGGGGTGCAGGGAGGGTGGAGAGCCCATGGGGGCCAGGGGGCGTGCCACACCCACAGGGCCCGGGGCACCAAAATGCAAATTCGCCCAGGGTGCCATCTTCCCTAAGGCCGGCCCTGTGCAGGGGAGCGCCCTCCATTCTACACCCTCACTGCCCCGTTGGAGGGAGCTGAGAGGGGACTGACTGAAGGGAAGAGTCTGGCTCGGGGGCACATGACAGCAGCTTGCCAAAAGGCCCCGCATGGCACAATATGCATTATGTCACCCCCGAATCCTTAGCACAAGACCAGGAAAACCAGATTCTCTTGTTGCAGGCTGACCCTGCGCACCGACAGCGCTGAGGGGCAAGCCAGGAAGCCTGTCTCCATCTGCCAACCAGCGAAATGCATCTGACCCTCGGGGTCCAGAACCGACCTGGGACTGGCCCTGTCTCTTTGGGGAAAGGGCACGTGGGCTGCCTAGAAGACATATGAGGAGGTGGCAGATATTGCCGGGGGAGGATGGGGGCACTAGATTACGTGCTGCCCTGGCCTCCAATGATCTAACAGGAATTCCCGCTGGGACTTCCATGGGTTACCCTGGGACGGGGTGTCAATACCCACCCTCCTCCGTGTCTCGGTGCAGCACCTCATCCACAGGGATGCAGTGTGGAAAGTGCATGCCTGTCTCAAAATCAATGCCCATTTTCTCCGCTTGCCGGCGAGCCTGCCGCAGCACAGCTCCCCCCTGCTCTCGCAGCCGGACGGCCGCGCGATAAAAGATTGTGTCCTTGGCATTGTATTTCAAGCAGTTGCTGACAATCAGGTTGAAATCTTCCTCAAAGTCATCAAAGTTCAGGTAGCGATAGGCCTCCAGGTTCTGCTTCATGGTATAGAAATCCATTGGCTTCTTGATATGATCTAGATAGTCTGGGACCTGCACAGGGAGAACAGCCAGAGCTGAGCCTGGAAGTCACACCTCAGAACTACCTGCTCCAAGAAAACAGCTGTTAGAAGAATCCAGTCCCGGTGCTTTGCCCCAAATGGCGTTGCATACCCTGCAAACACTGCCCGCTCTGTGTAGACACCGGGAATGGCAATACCCCGGCACTACCAGACTGGGGGTAGGCAATCAGCCCTGCATACTGCAGCCCAGCCCAACACCGGGAGCAATACAATTGGAGGGGTTTCAGAGGTGCCATTGCTCACACCACAGCCCTAGCCCTCTCCTCCGGCCGGTGGCAAGCAGGAATCCAGCCCAGGCTCTGGAATTCCCCAGGGCATGTCAGAGGCTTGCTTTCCTCCCAGATGGGTTGGAGGGGGTGGAATTTCATAGCCCAGTTACAGAGGGCTCCAAGATGTACAAACACACAGAAGAATTGCAAGAGTGGGGCAGCAGGTGCAGGCAGGTACAGTGCAACCCTCTCCCCAGCTCCCCAGCCCCTGGCAAGACAAGACCGAGAAGGACACAGCTGACAGACTCAGACAGTGTTTTCCGCTGCACTTGCTCAGGAGAAGTCTGAGGCCAAACTCATTTCATGCCTATGCCTAGATAGAGTGCTTCCAAGGGAACGGATGGGAGCGTGTGGAGGGTCCCACTGCACCCTGCCTTTCCAAGCAAGGAGCCCCGCTTGCCTGGCCCGGCCCACCACGCACGCAGAGAGGTTGTTGACACACAAGAGGAATACGGACCATTCATCTCTCTGCCAGTCCCTGTACCATGCTAAAGTCACAGCTGGGCTCAGCTCAGCTGCCCACGTCCCCACTTGGCTAACTGCCCCGGGCTGCCCGCTAGCTGTCTGGAGAGCACCATTTGCTGCCTTTGGCATGGGCAGACTGGGGTTGAGTTTGAGTGAAGTAGAAATCTGGGGGGAGGGGGTTCTTACTTCGTAGATTTCTGTTACCTCAGACAGAGGGACCGGCTCGCTGAAGATGTTGCCCGTATCCTTCTCCTGGAGCTGCTCGAGAGTCCTGCGGAGGAGGATGAGGAAGGGGGTCAGCTGCATCTCCAGCGCCACCTGCTGGATTTTAATCTGAAACACAAGAACAGGGAGGGACTGAGCCTTTTGCCTCCTCGACCCATGCTACAGCCAGCCGGGACAGCTACTGCCCTTGGGACGCAGACAAGGCTCTGGGTGAGATCTGGACTTCAGACAGCAAAGAGGAGCCATTTCCCAGCTGCTTCGAGAGGCCAACCTCCCCGTGCGATGGCTGCACACAGGATACTCCGACTGGAGAAACAGGCTCTGAGTCGGTGTGTCAATGCCAGTGAAAAGCAGAGATGGCGGAACAGCACCTGCACTTCCCAAAGCCCCACCCCCGTTCAGACCCTGCTGGGGCAGGGCACAGTGTAAGCACACACCACCGCACGGCATAGACAGGAGAACCAGCCAGTACCCACAGGGGGGACCTGCGCTCCCCGCCCTCCCCACACTCAGGTCAGGAATCTGGGCTCGCCCCAAGCTCCTGCAGGAGGGGCCTGTGCGGTCACCCCCAGGCTCCCAGGAGGGACACACAATTGTTACCGTCTCTCTCTTGAGCTTCTCCCGTTTGCGTATCAGCTCCACCAGCAGGCGCGCGCGCTCTAGGTCATGGCGGAGGCGCTGCCATGATTTCAGCTGCTCCTTCAGGGCCCAATTCTTATCCTCTGTCTCCCTCTGCAGGAACATCAGAGACCATGAGATGGAGGGAAGCAGCTCCCTGGGGCAGTGTGCTGGCACTCTTTCCCCCGTGAAGAGGGAGGGGCCTGCCTACGTTTTCAGAAGTGACTTGAGATTTTGGGTGCCCCGGCGCACCCGAAAATGGGCCGATTTCCAGCCAGTGCCAAGCACCTGAGGTGTCTCAAGCTGGGCAGTCGCTTCTGAAAATGCAGACTCCTAGTCCCTGGGGTTACAGAGAGACCCTTCCCCACGTGACCCAACACAGCACTGCCAAGTCTGCAGGTAGATAAAGCTGGTGCGCCTCTGCAGCTGCTCAGAGCACTGCTAAAGGGCAGTGGAGCAAAGCTAATAATACTGTGGTCAGTTTCACTGCCGGGGCAGCAGGGAAATGGTGAATTTCACTCTGCTGGGGATAGCTGGGGCAGGCGCTGAAGCTGCTCTCCAGGAGCAGCCCACAAACCTGAGAAGGAGCAGAGTAGGGGAGACCTCTGCCTCATCCCAGCACCTGGGGTGCCGGAGAAGAAGTAGAGTAAGACACCCACGAGCCAGGAGGCTCTAAGGTGGTGAGCAGGGAGCAGAAACCCCCTGCTCCTTTCCAGAACCCAGAGGCACCCACTAGCGACAGGCTGAAGCAGACGATAGGAACAAGCAGGGCCCAGAGCCAGAACTCTGGTAGGAATTCCCGCAGCAGGAATAGGGGACTGTGCTTCTCCCCGGGACACTGCCCTGGACCTCGCTAGTGGGCCCCGCACGCTCGCCTGGCCTCTGGCTAGCTCTCTCTGGTAGGTTTTTCCAACCCCTGCCAGCTGGAGACAGGCAGGAGAGACCAAGCCAGCTAGACACACTCTTTGCATCCCTCCCCACGGCGAGCTTTGGAAGGTCAGTGCCTGGCAAGTCTCAGATGCTGAACACAGTAGAGAAAGGGAAAGCAGCAGTGGTGGGGAGCTGGGACTGCCCTTTCCTCCAAAGGACAGTTTGGCCCATTCTCCAGCATGGCTCTGAAACTGCAGGCATCACGAGCAGGAAATGCTTCGGCCCCAAGGCCCTGGGATGCACAAAGCACACAGGACATCAGCACCCAGAGCCCACCCCGTACCTGGTCACAGTTCCTTTGTGACTGCAAGTGTGTCTGCAGCCGGCGCAGCAGAGGCACCCCATTGCGGGACTGTCTCTTCAGTGTCCAGTAGCTGTGAAGTCTCTGCATGAACTGGCTCTTCCTCGGGATGGTTAAACGGTTAGTGATCTTACTGAGCCTGGGGAGGGAGGGAAAGCACGTACATGATCAGTCAAGTGATCCCTGCCACTGCCAAACTGGCCCAGCGAGAGGGGCCTAGCCACACAAGCCAAACCCCAGGGTCTCAGCTCAGGGGTGGCCAGGGAGTTTCCTGCAAGGCAGCAGTCCAGCCGAGAAGGGCATGGGACAGACAGGCTTCTCTGCAGGACTGTGCTGCCTGGCGTTCTGAGGGACAGTTATTGTCCTTCCTCCTGCAAACCAGCCTGGCAGGCGGGGCTGGGAACTCTGCACAGGGGTGTCGCAGACAGGATGGGCCTTCGCAAGGCTCTGTGAAAATTACAATTATTATGTGCATAGTGGTAGTGCTCGCAGGCCTGGGTCTGGGCCCCGTTGCTGGGCGCTGCTCACACACAGCGAAGGTCCCTGCCCTGAAGAGCTCCCAACACACAATCAGTGAGTGTAAGAGGAGGAAAGGGGGGATCACAGGGCTACTGGGACTAGCACCAGGCCCAGCTTAGCGACAGGGCCCAGCACTCCTGGTTTCTGTTGTCAGTCACCAGCTGAGAGCACCATCGCTGGCCAGCCTCAGGGCCCTGTTTCTTGTGGGGCTCGCTGCAGGGCAGGGCTTGAGGAGGGTTGTGCAGGGGGATGGCAGCAGCCATGTGGCCTGGGAGGCTGACCCAGCCATGGGGGCCTAGAGGAAAATCTTAGTCCCACAGTTCTCAAACACGTGGTCCATGGGAGTCTGCCAGACACCCGGCACTGACTCTCCTCAGTACCACACAGGTGTTCCCAGTCTCATTTCCCACCCAGGCATCCATCAGGCTCATGACAGCAGTGGCTCAGGAGCTAGCAAGAGCCAGGCGCTGTATGAAGTCCAGCACAGAGCCACCCTGACGAGCTTACGGTCTAACGAGACCAGACAGACCCAGGGAGAGGGAAGGGGTCTAACACCAGTGTGGTGGGAGCAAACAGCATGCTAGGGCCATCCCTTTTGGGAGCGGTGTTAGGAGGAGATCGGCTAAATGGGACGGGAAAAGAGGGACAGAGACGAGAAGGGGGAGGAGAGAGAAGGGCCAGTGTGGCGTAAAGCTGAGGTGAAGAGACTGGGGAGGGAAGGTTGGCGCAAACAGACAATCCGCATAGTCCAGTTCTCTAGACATCCAGAGTCCCTGCTTTGGCTACTCCTGCAGCTCTGCAGCTGGAGCCTCTGGCTGGCCCGGTCTGTGGGGAGCTGGGGCTGGGCAAGGGGTGGAAGATGCCCATAACAGACACTCTGTTCAGATGTGATCCATTCTTCCCGGTGTGCCGCACACATTTCTGAGGGAGGGGGGAGGGGAGCCCTGTTAGACACTTGTTGCCCCAGTTCGCACAGAAATAGCCAGCAGCATTTTCGCAAACAGTTTCTCAGAAACAGGAGGGCCCCAGGCCAGTGCAATCACTTCTCCGTGTGCTCCACTGGGACATAGTGACAGCAGCAAGCACACACACAGCCTGGCAGGGAGTCAAACAGGAGTCAAATCACCAAAAAGAGAGACTGCCGGCCCAGAATCAACCAGGAGAAAGGCAGAGAGCCGGCTTAGCCTGCAAAAGGCCACAACCCCAAGCCATCAGCTCCGGAACAGAGATCTCCCTGCACAATACACCACAGCACTGTCTCTGAGCAGTCTACACCCACGGGAACCAAACCCCACCACTTCTGTCTATCCATCCCCCAGCCAACGGGGACCCGACACAGCCGCAGAGATCTGCTATCAGCCTGAAAGAGAGAGCTGGAGCCAGGCTCGTCCTAGCACAGGCTGCACTCCAAGGAGGAAGTCTTCATTCCTATCAGGCATCCAGCGTGCTAGGATTTCACATGGTCACTGCCCAGGCCCTAGGTCATCTCTTCTCCCCACCTCACAACACAAGACCAAAGAGGCATTTAATGCAACTGAAGATGGCAGACTGCATGAACTGGCTCTTCCTCGGGATGGTTAAACGGTTAGTGATCTTACTGAGCCTGGGGAGGGAGGGAAAGCACGTACATGATCAGTCAAGTGAGCTCTGCCACTGCCAAACCGGCCCAGCGAGAGGGGCCTAGCCACACAAGCCAAACCCCAGGGACCCAGCTCAGGGGTGGCCGGGGAGTTTCCTGCAAGGCAGCAGTCCAGCCGAGAAGGGCATGGGACAGACAGGCTTCTCTGCAGGACTGTGCTGCCTGGCATTCTGACCTCAAACCCAATAAGAGGAAACCCTTTATTCACACAACATGTAGTTAGTCTGTGGGACTCTCTGTCACAAGCTCTCACTGAGGTCAAGAACTTCAGGACTTAAGTCAGTTTCTAACTATTAGAGACCAGGATAAGGTCTAATGTGGGGGGCAGATCATCCCTAGTGTGGGGTTCTCCTTCCTCTGAAGCTTCTGGGGCTGGTCGCTGTCAGATACAGAAGACTGGACTAGATAAACCCTGGGTCTGATCCAGTCTGGCAATTACGATCTCCTTGCAACGCCCCCACTGCTCTGCTGGTTACCAGCCCTTCATCCTCTTACCCAGCTCACTCAGCGAGGCCACCGTACAACCGGCATGCTCCCTGTCCTGCTTGGGTGGTAAACTGTGGGTCAGGAGACAGCTAACGGGAGGTGAGAAACACCCTGAGGACACCACAGATCCTTAGATTAGTTGACCCTTGTGGTCCTGACTAATGGGTCTGTGGAGCACAGGCAAAGGCCAGGGGTTTTCCTAGTTCCCACAACTTTGAATTGTGCTCCAGAGGAGGGCAGGTACCACTCCAGGCTGGGAGATGGGGCTGGGTTAACAGCCAGCGGAAAGCATAAAGTTAGTGCCCCTCCTGGGACACTCACATGGTGTCCCAGCAGCTAGCTCCATTCTGCACCGACTTCCTCAGCAGGATGGCCTTGGCCTTAACAAAGAGCTGAAGGAGCAGCAGGGCCAAGGGGAGAAATACAAACCAAGTCAGATAAATTAACAGTACCCCCTTTCTTCTACAATGGTTTGTTCCAAAGTCCCTGAGGTTAACATAACAGGAAAGGAACCCTGGGAACCCCCAGCTGCTTCCTGACCTCTCCAGCCGCGCTCACTCTGCCGTTAGACTAACAGCAGCCCCTCCTGCTCCTTCCGGCCCCAGCCACCTTCAGGGAGTGGCACAGAGGAGAGGAGCTCAACTTGGACTTATGAAACTGGCTGCAAGCCCCAGAGCCACACTGCTTGCAGGATTCACCAGCAAAGCCACCGAGCACCCCGAACAAGGAATGAAATAAACCAGAGCTTGGCGGGGCTAATGACAGGGATACAGACTGTCTGGACGGGGGGAGGGGGCTGTACCTGTGCGGGGCGCAGGACCTCGAGGCAAGGAGCTGTCTGGACAGAGGAGCCGTACCTGTGGGGGGAGCAGGACCTCGAGGCAAGGGGCTGTCTGGACAGAGGGGCTGTATCTGTGGGGGGCGCAGGAGCCCGAGGCAAAGGGCCGTTGGGGGCGCAGGACCCCAGGGCAAGGGGCTGTACCGGTGGAGCGCAGGACCCCGAGGCAAAGGACTGTCTGGACAGAGGGGAGGGCGCCAAGGGCCGTACCTGTGAGGTGGGATGCAGGGCACTGACACCACAGGTGCTGCCGCTCGCTTTTCTGCCAAGATCTTCCTTGCCTTCTTCATTTTGATTCTGGATTTGGCCTTTGCCTTCTTCACCTTCTCTGAGCTCCAGCCTTTGCCCTCCTCCTCCTCCTCCTCGTCCTCCTCCTCCCCTTCGCTGTGGGAGAGGGCGGGGAGCCTGCGCACAGAGCCGGGTGGTGTGTGGATGTCACAGTAGGCAGTTTTGCGCACACTGAAGGAAGTGCCGTTTGCTCCCGTCTCCCGGACGGGCTCCATTTTCATGTAGAGTCCAGCCTGCTGGGCACAGGTGACATGGAAAGCAGTGTAGCAGTTGGCCTTATGGCACTGGATGCAAGCCCCAGAGCCACGCTGCTTGCAGATGTAGCAGGTCAGCTTCCACCGGGCAGGTGGGATGTGTTCAATGCTGTCTATGGGCTCCAGGAACACAGTGTTGGCAAAGCAAACCTCTGGGATCCAGAGGGCACAGACCACATGTGCCCAGCGCCCATCGTCTGTCTGCTTGAAAGCACCGCCCTTGTTTGGGCACAGAGCACAGTCCACTGCCCTGGAGGGGGACTGGAGACACCTTCTGCAGAGCCACTGGCCCTCGGGGATGTAGGGCACCCCGTAGCACTCCTGATGGACAGCCAGGTTGCACATGTCACAGAAGAGAATGACGTTGCTGTTCTGACACTCTCCATCATTGCAGATGCAGCAGACTGCGTCCTCATCAACCAGGGCATTGGGGTCCCCCTTGTTGTGACTCTCAAAGTAGGACTCCTTCTCCAGCCGGTCCATTAAGTACTCAAAGATCTCCTGGGGAATGGGACTCACACCCTCCGTCTTCCGTCGGTCATTCATGATGTCCAGCCAGATATAATCTTCTTCGTCCATGTCATACTCCACCTCCTCATCCAGCTCCTCTGCTGACTTTTCAATGTACCTGAGAGACATGTAGAGAGGGAATGAGTGACTGGGAGGGACCAAGAGCTAGTGCAGCCTAACCTCCCAAAGGGACCAGAGGGGGAGATTTTACCACCATGGCCACGAACAAGCCAGAAAGAAAAAGGAAGGGGAAGAAAGCCACTGAAATGGGAGATGTTGCCGCATGCCCCTTTTCTCAGTTACTGAGCAGAACTGCAGTATGCTGGTGAAGCCGGCACAATGCAGCAAGGACACTGCACCAAACAATGCTCCTGCTTGGAAACTGATGAAGCTTGGGGTATCTCACGAAGGCAAGGCAACCACATGGAACATGGTACCAACCCCCAGGCAAGTTCCCATGTGCTCCGGGGCCATTTAACCTAACAATGCTGAATTCTGTGGCGAGTTGGCCTTTCTGCAACTGGAACATCTGGCAACCAAGAAGGCACGGAGCGCAGTTTGGGTTTGGCACGAAAAGGGACCAAATCGTCTCTTTCCCTCCCAATTGGGGGATTTGTTTTTTGGAGGAAGGGCTTGACCTTCTGGTTTCCTGTTCCAGCTGTTAAGGGCAGCACTGACCTCACCATTATCCTCACCTCCTCCCAAACAGCCACCCCGATGAGGCACAGGACTTGGAGATTTCTAGTACAGAGATCAGAAATTCAATAATGCTGGCCTCACATTAGAGACAGAACAGCAAAGTTCAGCTAAACGGTCCCCATTAGTCTGCAGACAAGTGGGGTAGTTCAGCTATTCTCATGGGCCGGCTGCCCCATCAAGTCCCACTTGGAATCTTTTCTTCACACGCGTAAGAGGAGAAACTTGTATTGTGTTTGAAACGCTTACATTCTGGAGCAGATTCTGCAGCCAGTAACACAGAGCAGATACAGGGTACGTCTACACTGCAATAAAACACTGAGGCTGGCCTGGGTCATCTGCGAGACAGTAAAATTGCAGCGTAGACTTTTGGCTTGGGCAGGAGATGGGCTCTGAGACCTGCGAGCGGGGAGGGTCCCAGAGCCTGGGCTTCAGTCCGAGCCGGAACGTTTACACTGCAATTTGCTAGCCCCCAGTCCAAGTCCGTTGACATGGCCCAGTCACGGGACATACCCTTAGGAACCGCCTGGCTCCTGTTCTGCCACCTGCTATGGGACTATACCAGTGAGAAAGGGTTTGATAACGAGAGGTTTTGTCAGCCAGACAAGAAGTGGGAACCAACGAGTCTCCAGCTTACAGACCCCGGCCCAGGGCTAACAGGACACCACAAAGGGGAGCAAAAGAAAAAGTCCCTGGAGCCTGAAACAACAGTGCAGCAGGATCTGTAGGATTCACCTCCCCAGACAGGCACCAGAGAGGCCCATAGCAGAATCAGACAGGTACCATGTACACTGCGCCTGGACCAAGTACTAGTAGATAGACAGTGGGGAACAATCCTGCCCCAGTCCCTGGGGGACAGCTTAGATGACACCTAACAAGGAGTCCCCCACCCTCCAAAGTGCAGATGGTACCTGTAATAAGAAGTGGGGCGAGGTGGTGCATCAGGGGTGTCCTGCTCCAGCTCCCGGTACACCACCTCTGGGAGCTTGGGAGTGGTGCCTGCAGAGGCGCTGTGGTGATGGTGGTGGTTGGAGTCCTTACGCTTCTCCTTGTTCTTGTGCTTGCCAGCTTTAGGGGTGGTGGTCGGTGTCTCTGTGTTCTCCTTGTTGCTCCCGTTCTCCGGCACCTCCTCAGGAGCCTCCTCATCCTCTGACACCACATCCAGGTTGTCAAAGATGCTAATGCGGTGCACGCGCCCATGCAGGTCCACTTCCACCATGCGCTGGGCCTGGGCGTAGGTCATCACTTCACGGCTCGGTGACTGCGAGGTCTCCGAGGGGCTGGGGGACTGCTTGTTGGCGGCGCGGGCCTGGCGCCCCTTCTTCTTGTGTTTGCGGATGGGAGTATGCTGGGGTGGAGGGGGGTTGTCATGGTCATAGTGGTAAAGATGGTACTCGATGCCGCTGTAGCTCTTGTAGATCTTGCGGCAGGTGCCCACGGGGCACTCATACGGGGGCTTGGTTGCCCGCAGATTGTGGCAGAATGTCTTCACGTCAAAGTCCACCCCCATGGCGTCACCTCTGCAAGGGAGAGGAGTGAGAGACAGGTATGGGGTGCGGTCACGTGCCCCCCAACCCCCCTGTGGACTCACCCACCCGCCCCCAACCCTCACCCTCACCCCCTGCGGGCTCATCTTCCTGCAGCCCCGTGGCTCCCCCCCCAGTGCCCCCAACCCCCCTGGGCTCACACACCCCCAACCCTCACCCTCATCCCCTGCGGGCTCATTTCCTGCAGCCCCGTGGCTCTCCCCGCAGTGCCCCCAACCCCCCAGGGCTCACCCCCCCCAACCCTCACCCCCTGCGGGCTCATCTTCCTGCAGCCCTGGGGCTCTCCCCCGATGCCCCCAACTCCCCCGGGCTCACACCCCCGCCACCTGCGGGCTCCCCTCACCCCGGTGCCCCCAACCCCCCTGGGCTCACACCCCGCCCCCTGCGAGCTCCCCCACCCAGTGCCC
>NW_020664978.1:640190-648030 GCF_002925995.2 Terrapene triunguis | reverse complement strand
GGGGGGGGGCAAAGGGCCAGGACCCCCGCCCAGGCCCGAGCCTTGGCTGCTGGGGGGTAGGAGCAGAACTCCAGCCCTGCAGCCAGGCCCAAGGGCCGAGAGTGGCATTGCACGGGACGCCCCCCCGGCCCCACAGCACCCGCCAGATCGTGCCAGGGGCTGCTTGTCCCTCCCCCCATCTGCAGCCCTGCCCATGGCACACAGCCCTGCTGCCCCGCTCCAGCAGCTCAGCCTAATGGCCACGCTGGCCCAAGCAGACTCAGGCACAGAGCGTCTGCCAGCCAGGCACTCAGATCACAGGGGATGCTAAGCAAAGGGAAGCACCCAAGGCCATTCCCCCTCCCCCAGTGCTGCCGTGGCCTGAAACAAGAGGCAGGGCAAAGGCAGTGGTGCAGATGCCTTTACTGAAAAGATCGGTCTCAGCCTGGCAGGGCTGGCAGGGGGAGGAGCCCCTGCCCGCTCTGGACTGGGCCCCAGGTGCAGGGGGCAGGACAGGCCCAAGGGGCAGCTCTGGCACTCGCATGGCTTTTAGGTTCCTTCAGCTGCTGGACACACAAAGGAGCCAGTCCAAGGTGTGCAACATGTTCAGAGGGTGCTACTGCTTCCTCTCAGTCCAACGCCCCGTGCAAACTGCTCCAGCAGGCCCCCAAGGGCTCCGGAGGGGCTGGATGGCGCAGCCTTCAGGCCAATGGTGCTGCTGTAGGTGGCTAGGAAAGCAGAGCGCACCTCCTCCAGCCGGGACTCGCGGCCTGCCACTGGCACCAGCCTGCAAGACAGAAGGGGGAGGGGTCAGCAGCAGCAGCTTTCCCTGGAGCCAGCTAGCCCCAGCTGTACCCCACAGTGGGTTCACATCAGCCCTTCCCCTAGCAAGGCAGGAACGCCACAGCCCCCCATGGAGTCTGGCTGCGACCTCCCGCCAGCTGGCTCCAAGCCAGGGAGTTGGCAGCAGAAAGGTTCTCCCAGGTAGAACCTGTTACTAACCAGTCCCTGGCAGCTGGTGCTAGAGCAGGGGATCCTGGCTGGTGTCCTGCCCCCATGCTAGCCTCCTCTCAGGGTTCCAAGCCCCAACTCACAGCATCATGGCCCAGGGGCGGTGGGTGCTGCTTTCTCCCCCCATGAGGCAGCAGAACCAGCCCTTCTCTCTGCTTCCCCCCCCCCACACACCCTCCGTCACATCCCTCGTGTTTACAACAGTCCCAGACCTCCCAGCAGACAGCATCACGAGCTGTCTCCCTCCGTCCACACGGGCCTCAGCAGTTGGCTTTGCAGCTGACAGGCCAGAGCTGGGCCTGCAGCGCCTGCCGCCTGGCAGCGCCCTGGTGCAGCTCCATTGGCCCTTGCCAATACCTCGCTTTTTGCTTCGCCTGCCCACGTCTGCAAGGCCCCTAGGAGCCGTTTGTGTGGAAAATGGTACACTTCATTTCTGAGTTCACAGGTCCGATTTTACCCTGGATCCTGGCCAAATTCCAACCTAAGTGGGTCCCACATGCAGTTTAAGTGGATACCACTACACTTCACTTCCTCTGTAGTGAGTTGCAGTTGGGTGCATTGGGATCCTTCTGGACTGACGATTATAGTGATAGCATTTAGGGATCTTTGGGTATTTCCCACTTTCTTCTGGCCCTCTCACCTCCCGTCCTCGTACAGCCAGCTCGGAGCACGGGACAAGCTCGGTTGGATTATGGGAGGTGGGTGAGGGGGTGAAATCCCCAAGGGTTCCAGCCACAGGCACTAGAGTGAAGAGATTTTTCACATCTGTCCCCCTGCAAGCCTGCACTGTGTCTGCATCACTCTCCTAGAGCAGGGCCTGGTTCCCCTGGGACCTGCTCTCCTCTCCAGCTGCTGGAGGTACAGCTCCAGGGCAGGGGAGGAGAGAGAAGATAACATGATATTCCAGATGAGAGTGATTACAGTTCAAAGGCAGCTGTTCTAGGGTTTAGATCAGGGGTCGGCAACCTTTCAGAAGTGGTGTGCCGAGTCTTCATTTATTCACTCTAATTTAAGGTTTCGCGTGCCAGTCATACATTTTAACGTTTTTAGAAGGTCTCTTTCTATAAGTCTATAATATATAACTAAACTATTGTTGTATGTAAAGTAAATAAGGTTTTTAAAATGTTTAAGAAGCTTCATTTAGAATTAAATTAAAATGCAGAGCCCCCCGGACCGGTGGCCAGGACCTGGGCAGTATGAGTGCCATTGAAAATCAGCTCACGTGCCGCCTTCAGCAGACGTGCCATAGGTTGCCTACCCCTGGTTTAGATTGAAGCAGTCCTTGCTGTGTCTCCACCAAGGAGCAGAGCAGAGCGTGGTTCCCAGATAGAATAAGACATTCCTCAAAGGCTATGCCAAGGGCAGAGCACAAACTTTCCCCTAGAGGCTTCCCTTTAATCTCACTAGCGCCTGGCTGGCTCTCCCTTGGCACAGTTAGTGAGTGGAAGCGTTAACCGCCCACAGCCAACAGCATTCGTCCGGAAACAGCAGCAAGAGGGGAGATCGGGTGGGAGGCTTAAAAACACCAAGTGATACTGAGGCAGCCAACTAGGCCGCTAGTTACTGTCCTAAAAGCCAAGCAGGAGGGCATGCTGGAGAGGCAACACATTTACAAATACAGAGGAACTACTTTAGCCTGTGGAACTCCCTGGCACAGGATATTAAGGCAACTTGTTAAAATTCAAAAAAAGAATGACATTTATATGACAAATAAAAAAAATCTCCTAGTGTTCAGATAATCAGACTGTTTTATGATGCAGCATAGAAACAAGGGCACATCTTTGGCTGTGCATCTGGACTTGCCGTCTATTTACTTCCCAACTTTCAGCTGCTTACCTGCGCAGCTTTACTGTAGTGCTTCATATTTAGATTCCCTGTTTATTTTTGAAGGGGAAAAAAGTGGCCTGGTTTCCTTCAACAGAGAGAGGTCAACTAATGGTTGTTGGCACTGCAGACTAAGTCATGTATACACCCACTGATGAGCACTCAAAGATCTGAGGCAGGCTTTCAGCCAGACGCCCAGTTTTGCCATCGTGTAGATAGTAGGTTCGGATACTGCGGAGGTGTTAAAGCTTCACGGAACGTTTAAACCCCAGCTAAGGGGGCAAGAGGATGCAGCACGAGACAAGACTATGTCCAGGCCAAAACTCCAAACTGGAGCCTTTTTGGTAGAGGCCCACAAGAGATTCTGCGTAACGACTCTTTGGAAAATGTCCTGTCAGCAGAGAGCAAGCCTGGGAAAGCTCAGCCCATTAGGTGCAAGCTGCATACCCAGAGGGAATTAAAATGGAAACTGGTTTGCATCCTGAATTAAGAGACAGCTGTAACGGTTACCAACAAAGGCTGCTACTCAGCAGAGAAGTAAGGACGTGAACCCCAGAGCAGGCTTGGAGAAGTGCCCTGGATTACCAGAGGCAGACCACTCCCAAGAGCCGGTCTAGCCCCAGCATGTGGAGGTTAAGTAGGTCACAGGTCTGAAAGCCATGGAAACCCAAGGCAGGTGGACATGGGGGCCACGGTCTCAGTTGCAAATATTTTGGGGGTAGCAGTGGTTAATCGATGATACAAATCTGAGGAAATGTGCAATTCTCCCTTGTCCATTGCCCTCGGTCTGACTGGGCCCAGAAGTTACACTCGGAGCACTTCACATGCTCCAGATTCCAGGTGCAGACCTGTCCACTGCAGCAGAAGGACCTTGCCAGGACCCACAAGTCACAGCTGTGGAGCTAGTGACTCTTCACACTGAAATCCCAAACCAGAGGCAACATGTCCAGGAGATTGTGCTGGCTTGAGGCCAGACCCACCTAGGACTTCAGAGTGAGCCTCAGGTGCAATCCCACATTGTTAGTACTGCCCGTTCCCAGCACTGCAGCTACTCTACCCCGGGGGGGAAATGGACGTCTCATTACATATTGGGTAAGAAACCTGCAGCAATCACCAAAGGACAGACATGGATTAGACTAGTCACTCATTGACACTATGTCCTTCAAGATTTCTCCTCCCCCCCCCTTCCTGGCTGTCAATCACATCTCAGAGCTGCACCGAGGGCTTCTCGCAAAGGAGGACTTGTCACCACCTTGTGTGGCTGAAGCTTGGGTTAGAAGAGGCCTTTCTGAGATCGTGCCCAGCATCCCTCCCAGGGTTTCTGGCTGTTAGTTTAGGGTTTGCGGCAGTGGAGGAAGGTACCGAAGCTGCTGCTGTGGTTCTGGCCTGCAGGACAACAGAGGTCACATTTCATCAAATACGGCTGGTCGCATGGACAGTTTGTCTTAAAAAAAAAACACGTTTTCCAGGTCTCCGACCCTCCACCTCACCCCGTTTTATGAGGCTTCCTGAAGCCCTCACGCACAGTACGTTAAAAGGATGCTAGGAGAGAGCAGAGCAGTTGTCTTCAAAACTAGAGCAATAAGATTAGCTCACAGTGCAGCGCACAGACTGAATCCACCACTTTGCAATCACTAGATTGACAGTTCAGAGGGTAGAAGCACCGGCCTACATTTTTTTAGTTGCAATTAAAATGCATTTAATGTCTTTGAAGTTCCCTCACAAGTAACTTTCTGTTTCTGGAGCAGAGTGTTTGCTTCACAACAGTTCTATGAAGCAAACGTCAGTGTTTATTTGGCAGTGGGGGCTGCACGGACCCATGCTCCGACATGGCACGAGCACGTGGACAGCTGTAAGACAAGCTGAGGGTGGAGGAAAGGATGGGGAAAAAAGCAGCAGCTCAAAGAGTTTGGAGGGTCTGAAGTCCTTGAGTGCCGGGGACTGGACTAGATGAGCTCTCGAGGTCCCTTCCAGTTCTATGATTCTTAAACATGGTAGAGATAAAGGGTCTATCTACACAGCAAAGAAAAACCCATGGCTGGCCTGTGCCAGCCGACTCGGGCTGTGGGGCTGTTTCACTGCTGTGTAGATTTCCAGGCTTGGGCTGGAGCCCAGAAATCAACATAGCAATGAAACAGCCCTGCGAGTCCAAGTCAGCTGGGTTCTTTGCTGTGTGGACAGACCCAGCGAGGCTAAGTGGGATCCAGGGAAAGAAACAGGCCTGACTCACTCCTCCCATCCCCCCTCAGTGTTATATGGCAGAACTGCAGCCTCTCTCTGAACTTGTGCCCAAATGGTGCAATGGCTCCAGCGAAGAGCCCGGATTCCTTCCCCTGCCCCAAGGCTGGGCACGGGTCACCCAGCACTCAGCAACCAGGTAGTGTGTGCGCCGTGGCTTAGCTCAGAGTGCACTTCTGACAAGCGTTAAGGCAGGGGAGACTTCGGGAGCCCTAATTATTCTTGAGGCTAATGCAGCTCTCTGGCTTGTCCCAGTTTCCTAGCCAGCCAACTGTTACGCACAGGGAGCCATCCTCTGTGCTCAGGACACTTACAGGCAACTGTTAGGGAGCTCATCCGGGAAGCTGCCAGGGAGAGCGGCGTCTGTGCTCAGGATTGCATGCTCCTGAATACTGCCACACCCTGTTACCATCTGCCAGCTGCCAAAGTCTGTAGAAACGGAGGATCCAGGCAGGGAGTGGTCCACTGATCTGGGTCAGAAAGAGAGAGGGGACATGGGGCAGTCAGTGAAGTCATGCAATCACAGGCTTTTCTGCTAAACTCTTGTGCCAGTGGGCACAGCGGGGTTGACTGCCAACATTTGGTGCCAGCACGTTCCGATTCTGGAGGTGAGGGTGCACTGACAAGTGATTCTGGCACATAGCACAAGGCAAACCTTCCTTCCAAAAGCAAAAGGAGAAGCCAAGCTGGTTGTGACTGAGAAAGCAGTAGATTCATTTGTGAGCTGGTAGAGCAAAGCTAGCAAGAAACAGAGGATCATGCAGGAACAGGGAAACCCATCAGCACGTCCTGCCCCCAGAACCAGAACCATGGACACTGCCCCACAAAGGGCATGCCTCCACAGCCCACTTCAGCTATTAACACATCCAAATGCAACTGCGGGGACTTTGAGAATAAGAATGTGGCTTGTCTGGTGCCTTCACGTACCGGAGACAGTTTGGGAGAGTCCTCGAGAGCCCTGCTTCTGCAGTCAGTGGAATGTGAGTCCCTGAGGGAACCCTGATCTTGGGGGAGAAGGCAGAGCAGCGAGCACAGAACTGAAGACCTATGAAGACGCTTTGTATTCACTCATCAGGAGCAGGATGCTGCAGTAGCAGGCAGTTAGGCAAAAGGCCCCCAGGACAGGAAAAGGAGCCCAGAAAAGAGGATGTACTCAATGCATGCAGCCTCCTACCAGAAAGAGAAACATGAGTGGACTGGAGGAGTTCCTCGGACAAATCTCCACGAGCAGACGCCTGGGAGTGCCTAAAGGCATTGGACCCTGCAACGTGGCAGTGTAGGCACATGGCCCACGACGCAGAGTTCTCAGCAATCTGAAAGGTGGCTCTGAGTGTGACAGCATGATGGTGGGGAACTGGAGAGCAAACCGGCATTGCCGTTTACTTGCTGATTTTACAGTAGCAACCTAAGGAAGAACTGAAGAAAAATCCCTGGGCTATTAGCAGGCCATCATAGCCTGGAGCTCGGCAGCTGCTGGCATTGCCAAAGGCTGGAGTTTGCCTTTGACCAGCAGTAGCCATCCAGAGTCTTAAAGGTCACCAGTTCATGCAGAGAAGAGTGTGTCTCCAGCTGTAAAAGGCCATGACACCTATATCAGAGACACTTGATCGGTTCTCAATGCAACAACCTCTGGATTCTTAACATGGCTCAGAATTAGCACAGGCCTCTCCCAGAATGGGGGTTGGCTGTTAAAGCTTATCACGTGCCTGTTACCTGGGTGCCTGTGCTGAGAGATGTATAGCCCTGTCCCCAGACTCTCCAGTTCATTGATTTTCCAGGGATTCTGCTGCTCTCCCCCGGCGAGGACTCCCATCCCAGCAGATAAAAGCTTCTGGGGACACCCTCCCCGGAGAATGACGATGCTATTTCAAGGTTGGAAGAAGGATCTCCTGGTTCCCAGGAAAGAGGGCACGAACCCAAGCAGTAAGAGCTGTTGGTGGTAAGAGCAGAGCCTGCTCCAATGCTTCCAGTGAGCGCTGGAACGCTGCACGTCACAGGTGGAAACGCAGAAGCCAGGTTCTGAGGGCTGATCCCAAGTGATGTTTGCTACAGGGAAGAATTCCCTGCTCTGGCAGGTGGGCGTCGCTGAAGCACAAGGTTTAGGGGACAAATGTAAAGAAGCCAGTTTGCTCCCCCAAGGCTACACTTACATGGTGCTTTGCAAACCGGTAACAAGGACATCCCACGCCCTAGCCCAAGGAGCTCCTCGTACCCAGAGCCACAGTTCAGAGGTGCTCTCCCCCTCCCCTCTTAGATCTCCTTGAGAGAAAGGAGCAGGGATCTAAAGGAAGAGAGGATGCTGGGCAGATGAGGACAGTACAATGCTGATAGCCAGAAGAGGGGAGAGGATTGGGAAGAACACAGGAAGCAAGGTGCAGCAGGGGAAATGAGAGTGGAACTGCAGGTGAGGGCTGGTGTCTGGGTGAGGACAAGGCTGTAGCAAGAGGCAGGATGGCAATGGGAATTCAAAGAAGAGGTGAGGAAGGGCCTTTGGAGCCCCAGTAAGGAGCAATCAGAGGCAGGGAGGCCAGACCCAGGAAGGTGACAGTAGCTACGGTGCATTGCAGGCAGGCGGAAGGAAGGTGAATTAGAGCTCGACAAAGCAGCAAGAGAACTTAGCAATTGGCTGTGGGGAGAGGGGACACGTGAAATGACAGCAGGATTATGGGAAGGATTGTGAGTTGCCAATAGAGCCAGGCAAGAGAAGCCGGGGGCAGGGGCTGGGCAGAAAGGTCAGGAGATCTATTCTGGAGGGGTGGAGTTTGAGAAGAAGCCGGGTGGAGAGGGA
>NW_020664978.1:618554-640180 GCF_002925995.2 Terrapene triunguis | reverse complement strand
GCAGCAGGGGCATTACCAGGGGACACACAGAGGAGTGCTCTGCTGGTGTCACTAGGGGAGGCCAGGTTCATGTCGAGGTGAGATGATCCCAGCTGCAGGAGAAGTCCGGGCAGTGAGACTAATGGCACAGCAAGGTTTTGGCGGCAGAGGGAAGAGAAGAGGCTGCTTGGAGGCAGACAGGAACGTGCCAGCGCTCTAGAACAAGGGGCGACTGTAAAGAACTGTCTTCTGCCAAAATCATTTGTTTTATAGCCTCTGCAGACCCACAATGAGATTGTGCCGCCTGCTCTGGGGGGAAACATTCAAACCTGGAGTCACAGCGACCACCCAAACGCTCGCGAAGTTGGGCCAATGGTTAATCACCCCCACTTAAAAATTTGCCTCTTATTTCGAACCCGAATTTGGCTAGCTTCAACTTCCAGCCATTGCATCTTGTGCTTTTGTCTGCTAGCCTGAAGAGCCCTCTCGTATCAGACACCTCGTCCCCACATAGGTACTTCCAGAGTGATCGGGTCACCTCAAATCCTCTCTTTGGTAAGCTGACTAGGTAGAGCTTTGAAGTCTCCCTGTAAGGCAGGTTTTTCAGCCCTCTTCTTTGAAGCCTCTAGGCAGTGAGGAGCTAACTACACAGCAGCTGTGGTGGTTATAGCCCAGTAGTTCAATTCTGTCCAGGCCACTGCCACCTTCAGCACCAGCCAGGGCTAATAGAAGGGACAAGCCTGGAGCGGAATGACAGCAACATACCCACAAGGACTTTGGAGGCTCCTGGGGAAAATGGGGCTGCACGTGTCTGGATTCTCCAAGCCCACCTGTGACATGGACAAGGACGATTCTGGGCCAGACTCCTCATGGCTGTGAACTCGGAGGTCCAGAACACTTGCACCAGGGAGCAATTTGCTCTTTTAGGTTTAGTCTTGTGGGGACCCAAGGCGTCCAAATGGTGCAAGGATGTGCCTAAAACCCTTGTATTTGGGAGTTCTTAAAAGGAGGCACTGCAGGCCAAAGAGGAAAAAGACAACAGAAAGCACAAAGCATCAACTCCAAGGCCAAAGGGGAGATGAATACTATTTGAACTGGATCCGCGGTGTGGAGTCTCCTTATGGCCCATCCTGCCCGTCCCACTGCCCCAGAGCAGCTGCACCCCCAACTCTTGCTGTATCCTCCAGAATTTGAACTTTTTCTTTCTGCTTGCTAAGGTCAGGGCCTTCACCACACTTCATCTGCTGCTGATTTACCAGAAGGGAGAATCTCATTCCCATTTCACCTGGCTATTACTGTGCTGCCACACAAAAGCTCTGTCCAGGAAACGGGGAAGTTCAGAGCAGTAAAGACACTGAAATGGAACGGGCATAGAGGACAGACAGGAAGCCACCCTCCAATTATGGTTTTGCTGAAACAGAAACAGTGGTTCGGAGCCCCAAGAATGGTCAGAGAAGTGGCCTTAACACTTGGTTTTGAAGCTAGGTAGTGTGCAGCTCCAGATGCCAATTTCTCCTCTTGTAGAGCAGATCCTAGCCCCTCCGGAAGCTCCACGTCAGAAAGCCAGCCCTGCGCACTGCAATCAGGTTTGAGGTTGAGGTTCCCATATACAATAGGCAAATTTGTGCCTTTGCTAACTATTGCTACAGGAATTGGGATATTCCTACGACGCAGACACTGCACACGAGTATGTTTGGCTTTCGGCAGAGCTTGGTCGGGATACTCTGGATACTTCTATTACAATAGCCCTCCAACTCCTTTCCTTATAAAAGGGATGTGGATAATAAAACAAGCAGAGCAACATGCTGTCACGGAGCGTGGGGGGGGGTCAGGGCCCTGCACCCCCCACTTCCTGCAATTCACCGTGACTCTCAGCCAGCCGGTAACACAGAAGGTTTATTAGATGGCAGGAACACAGTCCAAAACAGAGCTTGTAGGTACAGAGAACAGGACCCCTCAGTCAGGTCCATCTTGGGGGGGGGGGAGCCCAGATCCAGACTCTGGGCCACCCCCCCACGTCTTTTCCGGGCCAGGAGGCCACCTGATCTCTTTGTTCTCCAACACCTTCAGTTGGTACCTTTGCAGGGGAGGGGCCCAGGCCATCAGCTGCCAGGAGACAGGGTGTCGGCCATTTTCTGTGCAGACCCCTGCACACCTGCCCTCTAGGGCTCTGCAACAATCACACACCCTTATCCTACCACCTAGATACTTAAGAAAGGCACAGGGGAAACTGAGGCACCCACACAGTATTCAGAGAAAACATTAAGAACATTCCTATTTCGTCACACATGCCCTGTGGGTAGGCCTGACCATCAGCACCAATGCCTGAGCAGCCATTCTTCTCCAAGAGTTTTCTTGGCTACAATCAGTTAAAGTTGGTGACAGCTGCATATCTTTTTTACCCAACCACACATGGCCACTTTTTGGAAGACAGCTATACAATTTGTGTAAGTTGCCAGACTAACCTTTTGGTGACCTAGGATAGAAACAGGACTTTTCAAACTTTCAAGTGTTTATTCCCAGTTGTAATCAGTTTATTCCCAGTTATTCCCAGTTGTAATCAGCCATCCAGAATGCCTTAGTGCAGCAAGGTTCATGGCTGTAGCTCATATGGGCCCTGGAAATCCCACGACGGCCTTTTGATTTTTGGTGGAATGACTGAAGTTGAACTTTTGGAAACTCCTCTTACCCCAGTCTACTTCCCAGTGGGGGAGGTCTAGGTTGGATATTAGGAAACACTATTTCACTAGGAGGGTGGTGAAGCACTGGAATGCGTTACCTAGGGAGGTGGTGGAGTCTCCTTCCTTGGAGGTTTTTAAGGCCCGGCTTGACAAAGCCCTGGCTGGGATGATTTAGTTGGGAATTGGTCCTGCTTTGAGCAGGGGGTTGGACTAGATACCTCCTGAGGTCCCTTCCAACCCTGATATTCTATGATTCTATGAACTGCCTCGGCCTCCTGGGCCTGCATGTTCCATCTCGGAGCTTTACAAACACCCTCTCCCCCGTAGCGGAATCCATTCTTCCTCGGTTAAACGTACTAGAGAGAGAGGTGGTGGCAGGTGTCAGGAACGAGTATCCCAGACTGAGATTTTAGTTCAATAGGAATATGTCAGGCAGTCGCCTGATACAACACCTACAGCATAAATAATACAGGCCCAGTTGGACCTAGATTCTGTAGCAAGATTCCTGGATTCTGAGACTCCCTGCTGGGGCAGACTCATCGACCCAAGAGTCGTTTTTAATTAAATGGAATGTGAGTGGTGGGGGTACAGCAGCCCAAGTCTATTTTAATATTCCATTCAGGTTTGCACTGGCCCCACATTAACTATGTCAAATAACTGAAAAATCCCTAGAGCACTTGGGAAAGGGACAAGAGCTACAGCTCTAGTGCGGACCACATCCAAAGCACAGGCACCGGGGCGATGGCCACATGCAGGCATGATGGAGATGTACCCCACAGAGCAGGGGAGGGGAGACTGGGTGGCATGTACACCAGCACAACTGAGATTCAGGTCCGAAGAGGGCAACAGATTAGCTAGTTTAGGAACGAAGCTGTCTGCAGGGGGTGCACACAACTATATGCCGTCACAGCGGGATCTGCATCAGAGCTGTGCCCTTCTCACAAACATCTGATGGCGGAGAGGGGATGCTAGGATGAAAACGAGCCTCAGACCCCCTGAGTGGGAGGAGAATCCCTCAGAAATAAGAGACAGGCTAGTGAGACAAGACGGACAGAATATAAAGAGGAGTGGCACGGCTGTCCCTTTACACAAGTGCAGCAGGACCATTAAGTCTGCTGGCTCCCTAGGCGGGCCACAAACTAGCAACTGCTACCCTAAAATGGTTCCATTTAATTAGGTCACGGCTCCCCATGCAGCACCTTTTCCCACAGAACGCTCTCTGGCTTTCTGAGCATGCGGACTTCCGCCTGCACGGAGGGAGACAAGGCTTTCAGCACAGGAACAGCCAAGACTAGTTCCTCTTCTACGAAGTGTGAGAAGACTCGGGTCAGCCAGCCTGGCTGCTTGGCTTGCATCTCACCCCTTTTCTGCCATTCTTCACATGCCATTTGTTCATGTTATAAACCGTGTGGAGAAGAGGCTGCATTTCCCTACACCCTTACACTAGTGCAAGCATCACCAAATTCAGCTGCAAAGTATGAATGCTCTTTAGAAGGTTAAAACGATCACAAACTGGACTAGAGCACTGATTCCAGAGGAAGGACAGGCAGGTTTCTTGCAGCCCCTTCCAGCCCTCGGATGGAAACAGCTGGTAAGTGGCACTTGGCAGCTAGTAGCATTTATAATATTGACTAAATCTCAGGCACCTATTTACCAGTCTTCTTAATGCTGTAGCATCCTGGAGCACAATACTGTACGAGCACAATTCCCTTGCAGCATAAGCCACATGCCAATCACAGAACTACAGGTTAGCAGGGACCGCAAGGGTCATCTAGTCTAACCCCCTGCCAAGGTGCAGGATTTGTTGTGTTAAACAATCCAAGACAGGCGGCTCCAGCCTCCTTTGGGAAACCTCCAGTGAAGGAGCTTCCACGACCTCCCAGGCCTCTGTTCCACTGTCCTACTGTTCTTAGTTAGGAATTTTTTTCTGTGCTTTAATCTAAATCTGCTATGCTATGGCTTGAACCCATTGCTTCTTGTCCTGCCCTTGGTAGCAAAAGAGAACAACTTTTCTCCATCTTTTTTGTAGCAGCCTTTCAAGTATCTGAAGACCACTATCAGATTCCCCCTCTCCCCCCTTTAATTTCCTCTTTTCCAGACTAACCATACCCAGTTCCTTCAGCCTTTGCTCGTATGGCTGCATTCCTTCCCTTTGATCATCTTTGTCGCTCGCCTCTGGATCCTTTCCAATTTCTGTACATCCTTTCTATACATTGGTGACCAAAGTTAAACACCACTACTCCAGCTGAGGTCTAACCAGCGCTGAATAGAAGGATACTACCACCTCCCATGACTTGCATGCTATGCTTCTGTTCATGCAACCTAAAATTGCATTTGCCTTTTTTTGCAACAGCATCGCGTTGCTGACTTATGCGGAGGCTGTGATCCACCACAACTCCCAGATCCTTTTCAGCAGTGCTGCTGCCAAGCCAGTTATCCCCCAGTCTGTATTTGTGCATTTGTTTTTTCTTCCCTAAGCGTAGCACCTCACATTTGTCTTTGTTGAATTTCATTTTGTTGTCTATAGTCCAGTTCTCCAACTTATCAAGATCCCTCTGAATTTTAGCTCCATCCTCCCAAGTGTTGGCAACTCCCCCCCCGTTTTGTCTCATCTGCAAACTTGATCAGTCTGCTCTCTATTTCTACACCCAGGTCATTAATAAAGATGTTAAACAACACCAGACCCAGACCAGATCCCTGAGGAACCCCACATCATTCCATTAATAGTTACTCTCTGTTTGCGGTTGTTTAACTAATTATGTATCCACTTAACGGTAGTTCTGTCGAGCCTGCTTTTCTCCAGCTTACTTATCAGAATGTCATGTGGGACTGTGTCCAAAGCCTTGCTGATGTCCAGGTATATTATGTCCACTGCATTCCCCCTATTCACCAAACCAGTCATCCTCTCAAAGAAGGAAATCCAGCTGGTTTGGCAGGATTTGTTCTAGGTAAATCCATGCTGGCTGCTAGTGATCACCCTCCATCCTCCAGGTATTTGCAAATGGAATGTTTTATACATGGCTCTCGTAGCTTCCCAGGTATCAAAGTCAGGCTGACTGGTCTGTAGTTCCCTGGCTCCTCCTTTCCCCCCTTTTTAAAGATGGGCACAACGTTAGCCCTTCTCCAGTCTTCTGGGACCTCAGTCAGGGCCTTGGCAACGTCACACTTTTCGCCACAGTATCAGTTCAATTTGTAGCATAATCAGAGCTTCAGTTCTGGAAAGACTCCTCATTTCCTTCTGCAGTCAGGTGTTTCAGTCCTGGTCCTGGCAAGCTTTGGGCCTGGTTTCTCTTTAGGACATAGAGAATGACAGATGCCCAGCACAGACATGGCAAAACCTCTAGCTACCAAGCACCTCAAAGCAACTGTGAGAAAAATGTCCCAATACATGGTCACCAACTACAGCATCCACAGATCCCACTGAGTAGCCACACCCATTGGGGAGCTGCTCTTTGCAGTCAGAGCACATTATTGAACTGGCTGCAGCAGCATTTAAAGAGCTAGCGTTTCCTGTGATTCACACAGCCACCAGAAGACCCCGGGGCTGGATTCCTTGCCTCTTGACAGAACACAGCACACCAGGGTTGGTTAATAGACTTAACAAAAGCACAGGCAACGTTTGTTCCGTTTGCTAATCTAGCGTCATGGTGTGTGTGCTCGCGAGTCAATGCCCCAACGCAGACACACTGCATTTTTCTGCAACTTCACTGGCTACTACTCCCAGGAGTAGTGTGAAACATGAGCTTCAGGGCACTGTATCTACAGCTCAGTCCACACAGGCACAAGGAGTTAGAGGCAACTTGTGTTGCTTTCTAGACACAAAGCATTCAGCTGGCGAGATCATCGTGCCCTGCTCAGCAAATGCCTAGCAAGTTTGGGACACAGCCTATGCAGAGATGTGGTGGGAAGTGGTTTTCTGTCAACCAGAGACCTGACATCTGACTCTGCCTTTGGACTGGGTCATGGGCCACTAATCACATTATTAGTCTGACAGAAACTCCAGGGCAAACCTCTTGTGCTCCAGCCCCTGGAGAAGCCCACACACTGGCCAAGTGTCACATATGCAACATTTCCTTCTAGGATGCCCCAGTGGAAACACCTAAAGGGTCATCCTGGTGTTCAACCTTTAGGTATCCCGCTCAGGTGCCCTTCCCCTTCCACATCGGCATTACTCTGCTCTCCACGCTGGCTGCACCTGGAACAACTGGGATTAGCCGCTTGAAGTGCTCTTGGCCCACTAGGAACAGTCCATGTTTCCCCGGCTGCTGCTGCCGCTGTGGCTAAGTGTTTTGTTGCCATGACCACATGGCCAGAGGATTAGATAGTCAAGTGCAGTTGTTTCCTCAGTTTAGACCTTCCCCAGGAACCAGCCTCCAGCTGTAGAGACCAGAGCATTTCTGGCAGCATGGTCAGCTAGTGGACTCCAGCCGCTCCCGTGAGGACACTCCAGCCAAGTGTCTGTTCGTAAGGGGCCAAGGGAAAGGGCTTCCTCCTTGCTCCACTCTCACATATGCCCCTCTCCCTCCAGCACAGTGATGCTGGATGGACAGGTCAGTGGGTAGGGTGTTGGCCTGGGCCATGGGAGACCTGGGGCAAGTCACCTAGCTTCTCTGTACAACGGGGCTAGTCATGTTCTCCCATCTCACAGGGCGGTGTAGGGATAAATACACTGATGAGTGGGAAGCACTTTGAGATCTACTGATGAAACACACTATATAGGAAATAATAATATTGCCTATTTTGCATTCAAATGTATGTTCCCCCCCGACCCCAGGTAGAACTTCAGCTGGAGATTGTGATAGACCCTCTGTGACTGGATGTGACCTGGATTCACGTAGCCAGAGAGGAGGCACTAGCAGTGCTGAGTGGGGTGATACAATCCCTTCCTCACCCCAGCCATGTCAGTCTCTAATTAGGACCATGCTCCCAGCTCGCCCAGGAGTGATCAGCTCAATCCCTGGAGAAGGACGGAAGGCTGTAGATGGACCAAGGGGTGGCTGGATTCAGCAGAGAAGTGGGAGCTGGAGCAGTGTAACTGCTGTCCTGCCAACTGCACCCCTTTCCTAGGGTCACCCAGCCATGAGCTTACAGCCGGCTTTCGGGGACACATGGGTGGAGAGGAAATCCAAGCTGCTTCTGTATCAAGGGAAGCACATCTCTACTCTGTGCTGGAGCTGCTGGGAGCCTGTATATTCCAATTGTCCAAGGGAATGAGAGTCCAACTCAGCCCATTACACACAACTGTCTCCACGAGGCAGCCAGGGCTGGAGCCAGTATGAACAGGACTTGTCACGTTAGAAGAGCTGTGCTCAGAGTTCCTGGGGAAGTCACGGATCAGCGTAACGACGAGCTGGAAGACTCTAGGAAGGGGAGGAATGTTCCTAGTGGAAATCTCGGTATACTTCTGCTTGGTCCCAGTTAACGGCATGAGACTGCCACCCCTTCTTGGGCACTGTTTATCAGGGCAGAGAAAGAGCTACCAGCAGGGCCTATGGATGGACAGAACAAACTTTACCCTACTGGCTGCTACTGCCTCTCCCCAGCCATCTCTTAGGACCCCAGAATCCAGCACGACTCTCTTGGGTGTTCACCCCGAGTGGGAAAGGCATCCTAACCAGACAGACTCAGGGAGGGACATTAGCTGCACTGGCTTCTGCTAAATCCTGAACACTGGGGTCCTGCTGTCATCCCTCCCCGGGGTCACTTTTCCTTCCCCCACCTTGTTTCTCTTCCTTCCCCTCTTATAAGACAGAGGCAAAAAGTCTGGCTGAGTTGCCAAGACAGCGCCTCCTTTCACAGCAGACTGGGAGCCTGTGACTGGAGAGGCAGCTTAGCCGTGTCAGTGAGGGGCTACGCTGGGCCTGTTACTCCAGCAGGGAGGTTGCAAGCAAAAGCAGCTATCAAGAGACAGAAGCTGCATTTCTCTTTGCTATTCCCCTGCCCCCCTTGGACCATTATCTTCCCGGCGTTTGAGCCTGTTCATTCCAAGACAAAACGGCAGCAGCAGCTCAAGAGAATCGAAATGACTGCCTGCGGCGCAGAGAGGACCCTTCAGACGAGCTACGGAGACTGTCAGTGATTTCTCTCTTTAACACAGACTCCACACACACACCAAGTGCAATTAAAGGCTCTACCTGTTTTCCTTCAGTTTCTCTGGATTGAGGAGAGGTCAATACAATTTAAATGGCGGCTGTTGTGACGGGAGTCACCAGCGACAACTCAGCAGGAAACCCCACGTAATCGTGAACAAGGGCTTAACAACATCTTCTTTCTCACTGGCCCTCAACACACAGAGTCGGCGCTGCAGGCTCCTCTCCATCCCTCGCTCCCCAGACTCCCCTCCCTAGTACCCCAGCTCACTGGTGCTGCACAAAGGCAGTGATCGGACTCCAGAGGCTGCTGGAATGCTCTTCGTTATGGAAAGCAACTCACTTGGTTTTAGCCCAAGTTTTAGCCTGTGTTCTGGCTAATCTCCTGGCTTCCCTGGGTTCTCACCACGCCCCCCTGCACTGTGGGAACGCACAGCCACCACACAGCCCGACGCACAGGCTCAGAGCCCCTGCGCTGTGCAAGCCTGACCGCCCGCTCTTCGCGATTACATCTTCCTCTGCCGGGGCGCCCAGGGGTTCAGGGGAACAGACTCAGATGTCAATGGGTGCAGTTCAGTTGGAGCAGGTCCCCACCCCCCTGCTCCACATGACACTTCGCTTCAAGTCTCCTGTGCACGTACTGAACACTTGCTTCCAAGCACAGAGCACACTTCCAGCACCGGGAGAGCTGAGCATGCAGGAGGGAGAGACCAGAGACCCTGTACTTACTGAATCAGCGGGGCCGAGACCGGCGCGCAGTTCATGTCAGGTGGGACCGCCACCACCAGTTCTGCCTCCGCACACTTACGTTATTTGTGCATATGGACTGAGGCAAGAATCACCGGGAGCATTTCTCTGGCCTGTATTATACAGATAATGGCCCCCTTCTGAGCTTCAGTCTATGAACCCACTGCACACCAGGTCTTCAGAGCAGCATGCTCCCTATACCCGACCTTCATTTTGCTAAGAAATGGTCTGCTTTGGTGCACCTCACCTGGGTTTCGGGACCTCCAGTGGGCTGCTTCCAACCCTCAGGAAGGTGTCAGAATGGTTTGAGGAGGAGGAGCTAGAGGACTTTGCTTCCTGGTAAGGCGGTCTGTCTTCAGACTGTGGGGTCCGGCTCCAGAGCACCGTTTGGGGAGAGGATGTACGGCTCTTCCTCCTGCAGGACAACAGGAGCCCTGGGTGAGAAGTCAGCTTCCCCATGCAGGAAGCCATTCCATGTCAGGGCAGAGATTCTGCGCCCCCCCCACACACACAGAGATTCAGCTCCCGCCGAGCCCAGGAGGACGAATTAGTCAGGTGTAACTGCACCAGCAGAGTCTGCCAGACAGATGTGCCCTGCCCCTAGCATCTGCTGAGCTCTCGCCCCCCCGAGCCAGCTCACACTTCTGGAGTGCGGCACGTCAGAGAAGAGAGGGAGCAAGAGGCCATTCTGGCCCATCGCCTGGGGCCAGGGCAGGATCGGCCCATACGGGCACATTCTAATGTTCTGTCCCACCTAATTTTAACATGCCCCAAGCGCCAGGCCTCCCAGCATGTCTCTGGGGAAAGACGACTCCAGTGAACACCCACAGACGCGTGCAGTGCTGTCATGAAGGGTATGTCTGCACTGCAATGAAACACTTGCAGCTGGATCGTGGCAGCTGACTCAGCCTGCGGGGCTGTAAAATTGACGTGTAGACATTTGGGCACAGGGACCCCTCCCTCCTCTTGGGGACCCAGAGCTTGGGCTGCAGACTGAGCCCAAACGTCTATGCTGCAATTTTACTTCCCTAAGAGCCGGAGTCAGCCAACGCAGGCCAGCGGTGGGGGTTTCACAGCAGTGTAGACATACCCAGGTGAATAAAACTGTGTAAGCAGCTGGAGGGGAGGGATCTGAGAGGACAGAACCTCTGCGTCCCTTCAATCTTTCTTGACAAGTCAGCCAGCTGTGCCAGGCCTCTGATCGCTGTCACTCCTCCGTTTGGGGCCCCCACTGAAGGGTGCAGTCACATCACAGCTCTAGAGACAGGGCTGCTCTCCCTACATGGCTGGCATGTCTCTGCATTGACCCTCTTCTAGTCATACCACACTCCAAACTCCTGTACAGTTTTGCTGCCCACCACCGCCTCCTGGCTGAAAGCCATTACTGCTTCCCTTACATGCCTGCCAATGGAGGGAGAGTTATGAACTGATCCCCCAGCCTTGCAAGTCAATCAGGGTTCTCCTCAGACACCAAGGATTTTCTGGGAGGAGCACTAGCTCCGTTCTCCCAAACTACAAGCAGTTGGCCAAAGCCCGCTCTAGCCCTTACCCTCTTGCTAGCACTGCAGTGTTGTCCTCAGTGCAAACCAGCAGAGCTAATGAAATGCCCAATATGGTGACAAGAACTGGGGCAGGCAGAGCCCTGAAGGAAGGTTTTAAATCCAAGGCCCCCTACAAGCTAGTGTAGCCATCCTGGCCTCCAGAGAGGCCACAAGTACAGACACCGGAGACTCCACAGCTAAACCCAGCTCTGTGTACAGAGGAGGAGAACACTATATCCTCCCTTCACCCCGCAAGGGCTTGTCTGCACCACGGGGGCTGAGGTGCCCCAGCAATGCTGCTGTACAGCCATGGAAGGGTTTTTCCAATGCTGGAGGAACTCCACCTCCCGAGAGGCAGTAGCTAGGTGGAGAAGCATTCTTCTGTCGACGGAGCTGTCTCTACGCTGGGGTTAGGCAGGCACAGCGACAGTGCTCAGTTTTTTCACACCTCTGAGCAAGTATTTATGTTGCTCTAAACGTTTAGTCTAGACCAGGCCTCAAATGTCCCACCCCTCAGCTGCTAACGACGTGTTATGGACCTCAGGTCAGCACTCTGCCAACATTCCTCCCTGCGTAACCTGCAGGGATCTCAGTGTCTACCTAAGCAAGGAGAGCCTGCGCGTTTGGCAGAACGCATGTACATGGAATTGTTTGGCACCCACAGCAACGCCCCAGCCCCCCGGCACCCACAGTAAGTGAGTGAAGCAAAAATACACAAGTGTGAGTCAGCCCCACAAGAACAGCAGCTGTTTCCTCCTCTAGCCTTCCCAATGCATCCTGGCTAGTCCATGTTTTGCTTCAACAGGAAGCGCCAGGGGGAGGAACAATGCTATTCAGGTTTTGAGTCTGTGGCCTACCATTGTGGGTCCTATGAAGTAGTGGCCATTACCCAGAGCCCTGGGGTGGGGGGACTGCTTTGTACTTGTCGCGATCGGTTCGCTGTGGACAGACAGTCGCTCATGTTAGAGGTGACCCTGCACTAGGTCAGGTATGCAAGTGCACTGTTTCAGCCGTCTCATCCCTGCTCTCATGGTCCCCAGGTTCGTTAAACATTTCCCTGCACAAGATATGAGGAAGCCTGGGCTGCCAGAAGCGTGCCGCAGGTTACTCTCCCCCAGAGCATTTCCAGATGTCCCAAGCACAGCCCAGATTTAATTTAAAATAATTGCGGCACAAAGTAGCATCGCTGCTTGCGTTTAGGGAGAGGAGCGAAAGAAATTAAACTCAGAGGGGCAACCCCAGAGAAAGGCTCTGAAATCCCCAAACCCAGCTGCCCCTACAATATTGAGTCTGCCAGATACAGCCCCTTTCCTGACCCCAGTTTCACCACTGTGGCTTCACATCAGCCACAGGGGTAACCAGACCTAGGAGAGACTCTCTCCTGTCACTTTTAAGGAGGAGTGGTTAGGGTTTTGCAATCTTTTTTGGAGCCATCTCCAAGAGCAGTAACCAACTGTCTGGCCAGCTTCAGCCCCCAGGCCAGTACTTGGCTTTATAGTGACAGCTATTAGCTTGGGCAGCCCCTGTACAAGGTTAACCCTGGCTCCAGCTGGCACCTCCACACTGCGGAAGTGGGAGGAGACGCCAGCTGGGTGCACGGGGAGCGAGGACTGCTCCAAGAAGTCCTGCTTTTGGAGTGATCATTCTTCTCCCAAGTCCCCTGGGAGATGCAGAGTCACTAATGGGAAGTAAGAAAGCCACTCCACGTATGGAACCACTGGGGCAAACGGACCCGCAGCTCCACAGCAGGCCAGACGGCAAGAAACAACAGGCTTTGATGTGATTTAAGTGCATTTCAGAAACAAAGCAGGCCCAGCCCATGCGATCAGCTGCTCTGTCCTCAGATCATGGGCCAGGCTGTAGGCGAAGGCCTCCCGCGGAAGCGCACGGCAGGAGCATTCTCAGTACCTCCTGGAACCGAAGGCCCTGGAGCTCTGTAGCACGGGCCCGGGTTAGTGCTCCAGCTGAATTCCTTCCTTCGCTCTCTGCAGTGTCCTGCTGGTGCCTGTGCCACATGGAGCGGGCGCTCAGCGAGGGGATGGCAACTCCCTGCTCAATACGCCACCTTCTGAGCACTGCACAAGGCAACAGCTTGAACCTGCCCCTGCCTGCTATGCCCTGGCCAGGTGCTTGGGTGGCTTCTTACCAAGCGGCCTGGGTCTGTGCGCCAGCTGGCATCAGCTCCACAGCCTCAGAGGTGAAGCTCCCAGCTGCTCCTGGTGAACTCTCCAGCACTAGGGAGAAGTCACTGCTCAGGCTCGTGGTGCTGCCCCGATCCCTCTGCTCTGCAAGAAGGAAGACAGGAGCAGACTGAAACCAAGCCTGGGAGCCTTTGATTAGCCGCATCCCCATCCTACTTCCCACCCCCATCCTTGCTGGTGCCCGAGGGCTTCACGCGTGTGGAGTGGAGAACGAAACCAACAGCTCGTGGCACTTCCCCCAGAAACCCATTCAGCCCCAAGCTCTGCACTCGACCCGGGGGAGTGGCCGGCGTTCCGGGACAGCACTCACTGAGCATGCAGATTTCTTCCACCGTGAAGCCAGGCAGCAGGCTCTTCCTCCTGGGGGGAATGGGAAACGGTTACACAGGATCAGAACTACGGGACGTCTGCTGCCATCCTGCCAGGCCAGGCCAGTGGAGAGGGGCCCGTGCAGTTTAGGGATCTCAGAGCACTAACTGACCCTCGACCTGTCCCCAGCCCGCATGCCCGCTGCCTTCTGTCACAGCAGCAAAGGATGGCAAATAGAATGGGGCTTGTCCCTCTGCTCGCCTGGCCCGTGACAGAACTGGTGTTTGCAGTGCTGTGGGTCCCAACGTTCCCCTTCCAGAGGAGCCGACACGGAGCAGTCCCTGGCTGGGGTGATGGTAACGGACGTGCTTCTACCCCCAACTCCCAGCTGGGGTGGGAAGGGAGGAGAGCGCTCAGCTCCTGCAGCTTGGAGGGACCCGGCAAAACTCTATGCAGAGAGGTTTAGTTAAAGCTGTTAGAAGCCTCCTCCAGGGAGGGGCTGGATTCCTGCCATCCCTACACACCGAGGGGCTATTGTCCAGCCCTCTCTGCTCCCCCGAGGCCCTTCTCTTACAGCAGCACAGACGGGACTTGCTGCGTGGCCAGAAGGCGAGTCAGAGCCCTCTCGGCCATTGACTCAGCCAGGCTAATGGACCCCACAGACACTTCATTCAGCTGAGAGCACATTTCAGCCTGGGCAGCTTTTCCGAGCGTGACGTGCGCACCTCACAAGCCTTGGCCCCATTCTTCAGCCTTCTGAGTGCAGAATAAATTAAGGGAAATTGGGCCAGGACACCAGGGCTTCCATCTCCCCATGGTAACAGCACTAACGAGTTGCTTGGCTCTTTAGTCCAGGCTGCAGCCAGCACAAGCTCCTTACCTCTGCAGCTTCACAGCAGAGAACTCCTCAGAGGTGATGTGCTTCAGAAAATTGAAGCAGAAAAAGAAAATCTGCGCAAAGGGAGAGAGAAGAGAAGCTTGAGAAGAATCCACAGGGGCTGCAGCCTCTTATTTTAATGGGGGGGAGGATGCTGAGGGGAGGGGGCAGCAATGCACCTGCAGCTACCACCAGAGAGTTCAGCATTAGTCAGAGTCACGTTTTGGGCCTTCTGTTTCAGAGCCCTCTGCTGGCTTGCCCTGGATCTGAGTGTGGAAGCTCGCCCCGAGGTGTGGTACCACCATCCTTCCCTGGCCAAGGGAGGTTCCCTTGCCCACCGAACGGGCCAGCTGGGCGAGTGCATGTCAGAAAGCTCTTAACCAAGGACCTTCACACAAGGCCCACCCAAGTCGAGAAGGGCCAGGACAGGTCCTGTGTCTTTGCCAATGCAGCACCAGAGGGTGAGGGTCACCCAGCAGCAGAACAGGGACGCTCAGGAGAGCAGTGATCTCCCCAACACCAAGTATCACGGCACAGTCTGCTCTCTGATCTGGCTGCGCCCCACACAGCTCCCACCGCCCGACACAAATGTCTCTTGCCAGAATGACAGCAACAGGACAGCTTATCTGCAAGGATCACAAGCCTCAGGACTGTGGTGCATCAACCCACAGCTCTGACAGCTAAATAGCAGCTATGAACCCCTCGGTGCCAGAGCGCCCCGCAGAGAGGCGTGCGGGTTAGCCACCCAGTTTGTGAACAACTTCTCAACTATGTTTTGGCACTCTGAATTCAGAAGCCTGAAGTGTCCCTTCTCAGAGCTGAAGCGAACCGTTATATCTCCCGGCATGTTGTCCGAGATGAGGTAAGGAAGGCCCTGCTGCACTGACAGCAGACACGTCGGGATTACAAGATCGAATCCACCCACATTCAGTCCTTGGGCCCTGGGACAGCGTTCCTTCACGGAAGGAAGGAGCAGACGCAAGGTACAGTCCTAATACCGCCAAGGCCTGGCTACAATGGATGCCCAGCCAGGTCAATGAGACGCTGAGCTGCAAAGACTGCTGCTACCTTGAGCCTGCTGCCTAGTGGCAGAGTACTGCACTCAGGCCCTGCTTGCCTACTGCCTCCTGCAGGGCCACTCACCTCTTCTCCTTTACTGAGCCGATCAACCAACATGTGCCTGGAAAGAGAGCAAGGGAAAGGAGATCACAAAGTAGGAACGAGAACGAGCAGTGAAGGACCAGGCCATGAGCTGTCAGGCACAGGCAGCGGCCATAGGCGTCGGGCAGAACCTGCACAAGCCCTTCCCACCCAGCAAGGCGGCAAGCAGCTCAAAGCAGATGTGCCAAGTCCCCCGAGGAAAGCCATCCCCTCAACCCAAGCAGGTCACCCCCTAACCAGACCATGAGAGGGCCCCTCTGAGAGCCTGCCCAGCCCTGGGCAGTGTCTGCACCTCTCAGCGAACCTACCCGAAAAGGAACCAGTCATAGGCCACTGTCAGGTAAAGAATCTCCGCAGGCTCCAGCGAGGCGTGGATAAGCCCATCCTGGAAAGGAAAGAGGAGGGAAGCCTCAGGGATGCAGCAGCCACTAGAACTGGGGCTGAGGGTGCAAGCCCCACTGGGAACTGCCAAGGAGAGCATCTCCCAGCACCACAAAGGGGGACGTCCAGCTGGCTCTGCCCCCATCTCCGTTACATGGCATCTCACGTCCAAAGCAGTTTCTCGCCAGGCTGCAAGTGCAGATGCAGCCCTAATGCAGAGCTGCAGGTGCCTTACCTTCCCCCTGGGAACACTGGGCCTCAGTACAGGCCAGCACACCAGGCTGTGCCTCCAGAGCCCATTCCCACCCCCCTCTCCAGACGCTGCTCTGGTAGCTAGGAACAGCAACTGCGCTTCACCCTCTTTGGGTCACATGGCTGCTCAGCCACCCCCAAGCTGTCACTCCCCGAGGCGCAGCACGTCCGTTCCGTACTCACGGCCCACAAGGAGAGGCGCAGGAGGGCGACGAAGAGAGGGGTTCGGTCCCAGCCGGATATACAGTGTACCAGAAGCCCGCTGTCATCTGCTCCAGGGGCGGGAAGGAGAGGGAGAGAGAGAGAGCTTTGTAAGGAGAATGGAGGGTTACTTGCACTATCCCTGTGATTCACTGCATGCCTCCCCCCTGCAACACCGAGGGCTGTTTGCAGGGGAGGGAAGGGGGAGCACAGCTGGCCTTACTAGCTAGAACGTCCTCTTGGGAGAGGGCTGTCTCCAGAATGAAGGACTTGGAAGGTCCCTGGATTCAGCATGTCACGCCAAACTGCTGCAATCCTAGTCTCCCCAGCTGCTAGGAGTAAGGAATCTCCATGGCGGGGACCAGCCGGCCCACAGCCTAGAGCTGCCCGGTTACACCTCCCCAGCCGCTCACCAATCAAAGCACCAAGCCTGCCTGGGGTGAGCATTTCCATCCTTTTCCCAGTCTGAATGAGCTAGACCTCGGCTCCAGGAGCAGCAGGTCCCCTTTCACCCCAGAGATGTGACGACATCTCCACAGAGCAGAGTGGCCAAGAACAGGCCACCACCACCCCCATTATATAGATTGTTCACAGGGCATAGGCCACGTGGCAGCAGCACACAACTTGGCTGCTAAGTCACCCCTGGCTCCTCCTAGGCTGTGAGGGTGTTGGCAGCGATCTGATGGATCTAACTCTGCGAGTGTTGAGTGCAGTGTCTGACATTGCTGTAGATCTACATGCCACCAGCCCAGAGCTGAGGGGCTTGGCAAGAAGAGAATGAAAATGAAACAGATAAAAGGAGACCCTTTTGGAGCCCCTTCTGAGGCCAAACCCAGAGAAACGGCCCCAGCAAGACAGGAACAGCAGGCTTTTCCCTTCAGCTTCTACAAACCCTAGTCTTAGTGCACAGCTTTCAAAAGCACCAAAGTGACTTGGAGCCCATCTCATCGCACCAGGGAGGCTCAGAGCTGGGGTCTAAGTCACTTTGGGGAAAAATGGGACCTTGGCCTTTGACAATTTGATTTTTACATAATCAGCCGCCCAGCCAGTGGGGAAGGAGAGGCCTCGTCCAAGGGTTGGGATTTTCCTGGGTAACAGGACTCCCCTTTGAGTACTGAAGTCCAGGACAACACCCCACAAGGGGCAGGAAGAGAAAGTCACGTTCTCTAACAGGTCTGGCGAGTGGCAGTGTTAGTGCCCTGGAGAAAGCCCATACGCTCTGGCCACAGAGCCAGCTGGGAGTGCAGAGAAGGAGCAAACCTACCGTCCCCATTGATGAGTGAGATCAGCAGCTTCAGGTAGTTCTGTGTCTGTTGCACCAGGTCCCAGCTCTGTGGAGAACAGGAGGTGAGGCCCTGCATACAATTAACCAGTGCCCTGCAGCATAGGGAGCCTGCTCTCCTCTTTCCATGGCCGAATGCAGTAACAGGGCGCTAGGGCTAAGACAATCCCATGGCAATGTCCAAGGGGGCAGTCCTCCCCCTCCCTACCCGGCCTCCCACTGGCGTGCCAAGGTGCCAGCCGTGCAGTCCAGGAGACCCTGACGACAAGGCAGAGATTGGGACCAGGGGTTTGGCAATGAAAGCAATTCTGCTGCTCACAGGACTTCCCCAAGAAGCTGTTCAAACCTCCGAGAACAGGTTCTTTTGACTAAAGGGAGGACACAGAACCCATTTTGCCATCACAGCAGCAAGGCGGACCAAGCTGCATAGGAAATACAGACATTCTGCTGAGCTCTCCCTGGGCCACAGTATGTTCAGGACGACGACCCAGAGCCAAAGAACTCCCTACTGAGTGCCGACCCATTTCTGCCAAAACCTCAAATGCGTATGGGGAAGGGTGACCGAGCGGTGGTGTTCCAGCTGCAGCGCGCGCTGGGACAGGCATGCCGTGGTGAGGAGAGCCTCCCCTGTGACTGGAGTGCTCTGCCTGCAAGGCTCAGACAAGCCTGTCTAAGTGACCCCCTCCCCTTGCTCCACAGACAGGTAACAGACTTCTGGAGCCACGGCATTCCCAGCAGTAGCACAGGAGGGTGGCTAAATCCAGAGAGCTCAAATGCTAAAGGGTCACAGGAAGCAGATATTTTACCTTCCTAAACAAAACCCTTCCAGTGCCCTATTAGCACGATCACAGCCCATCAGCATTTGGCCATCAAGTGGTGACTGACTGCAGGGGGCTCTGCCTCTTCGGCAGCCCGCACTCACCACCCCAGCAAGGCTGCGTTTGGGGAAGGCATGGAAGGTGCAGGCAACCGAGCCTTCTAATCTTCCCCACTGCCAGTGAATGAATGGAGTCTCCTCTCAGCCCTGCTCCAGCAGCAGGGGACAGAACACTGCAGTAGCACCCGAAAGCGCTCGGTGATGGTCAGACGTACAAAGACACCTGCCCTGCTCTGCAAAGCCTGCAATCTCAGAAACAGGTAAGTGGAGGAAAGGGACACACCATATGCCTAGGGGGCAGGGGCACATGTCCTCCCAACATTTTAGGTTGGGCCTTTCACCTGCTCTCCCCCGAATCTTGTCAGGATACCTGGGGTGAGCGATTCCCAGAGTGCCGGGTATTCTGATGAATAGAGTCGGCTGTGCTCCAGGGCATCTGTGCTCTGACTGGCTCCGCTCTGAGATTGCTGGTTACTTTTGATTCATGTTGTTTATGTTGGTATTTTAATATTTTCGTTGCTGATCCTTTGACAAATAATGGCACCAACTTTGAGAGGCTGAGAGAGCCTCTTAGTTCTCCAGGGTGAGCAGTGGAGGATGGAGTGTGCCAGGCGCTTCCGTACTACAACTGCCATGGAAAACCGGAGCGGCTGAGGGAGCTGCGGAAGGTCAGGAAGCGAAGTGGGACAGCCTGTAGTGCCGCTGCGCTCTAATGCAGCGTGGAAATGCCAGTGCTAAGGAAGCCGTGGGAGCCTCAGCGGTAACTCGCCCTGCTGCTGCAGTAGTGAATGAGGGGAGCACACGGGTCAGGTGGAGAGTTGTCCATGTTCCTGTCTGAACTGACTACAGACACCGCTGCAGGTCTGAACCAAGAGCACTGACTCACCTGGCACCGTGAAGGGCAGAAGGAAAGAAGCCCTGGCTGATAATCTTTCAGTAGCAAGTGAAATCTGTCCAGAAGTGCCACGGAAGGCACGCTCCTTCTGGAAGTGTCTAGCGAGCGCGGTAGGGCGTGCGCGCAACACTTGGCATTTAAGGAGCTTGGCCCAGATTTTGCTTTTTGCTGGTGATGTATCAATAGAACAGGATGAAATGCCGGCTATGCCAGCGACGCGATGGCGTGGCATGTATTTTACAATCACTTGTATGTACTCCATCTTCGCAGGCCATCACCAAACTGAACAATCGCACCTCGAGGGCTCTATGGAGCAGGATGGATCATCGCTTCAGCAATCCGTCGAACGGGAACACCTTCTCTGGGGAAGGCAGGTCTCGCGTTCCTTTCACAGGCATAACTCCACGAACCCACCCTGTGAGCCTACACAAGCTAGGCCTGTATAGCTGGGATTGGGTAATTTACTGCAGCTACTATTTGGCTACTCTGAAACTGAGGGGTGTAGTTTTCAAATCCAAGAAGGGCCTCGTTAGCGGTGTGTGAGGGACAGTAACAACATGGGGCATGTTAGAACAGAACTGCCTGTTTCTCTGGGGATTTGGAACCCATCTAGAAAACAGGCAGCCACGTTGCTGTCTCCCCACTGCCCAGCTTAATTTGCAATGGCACCGATGCAGGCAAGCAAAATGGCTGAGGCCAGGAATGCCCCATGTTAGCGATATTTCTGGTTTAGCGGGTAAGTCAGCTGCTAGGCAATACTGCAAGGGGGTGTTGGAGTGATTAGACCAGACAAAGGTGGAGGGATGGTTCCACAAGGCGATTCTGTGCACACAGGACAGCATGGAGATGCTCCGGAGAGAAAAGGAAAAGGAAGTGGAGGCTGGAGTCACTGGAAGAGTGGTGGGGACACAAAAGGAGGCCACACAAGCGCACACACTTTGAAGGCAAGAGCAAATGCAGATGCGAGGACCCCAGTGAAGCAACACCGATGGGGCGGGAGGCATAGAGGACCATGCTTGGAAGCAAGAAGCAGGAAAGGATTTGGGCAGTGGCATTTTGGATGGAACTGCCTCACCTGCAGTGATGAGAGGGCTCATTCTGTACGTGCAGCTCCCTGCTTTTAGATGCAGGGAGCAACAGCCTCACGATCTGAGCTCTTGTGTGACAAGCATGTTCCTACTCGCAGAGCTCTGCCGCCGGGGAGCCATCCCAGCAGAGCATGCAGCTAAACCTGCCACCCAGACTCACCGGGTGATGCTGCACAACCAGCACCATGCAAGAGGACAGACTAGAGAACCAGAATGGCCCCTTCTGGCCTTACTCTGAATTCACCAGTGAGCACCCCACTCCTCACCTGGTACTCGCTCCAGTCAATGTTCAAAGACCGAGTCAGAGACACTGGGATACTTAATGGAGCATCTACGTAATCCTGCAAAGAGACACCTCAGTCAATCACAGAGTACTGCTGAAGAGAAGAGAAGCCATTGGGAGGTAACCAGTTACAGACAGCAAAACAGCAAGAGACCAACGATGCTTCTAGCAGAAGGGGGCCCAGTAGCACAAACTGCGGAGTGACTTGATCACTGCTCGTGTTCTGGATGCTACCAGTGCACAACTGTTTCTGCCTAAGGAGGGCTACAGAGCGCCTCTGGATGGGGACGCCTGCCGTGAGGTGAATGCTTAGGACCTGCTGGAGTGATTGGCATACACCGTGACTGTTTCCCCGATCAGGAGAGGAGAAAGCTGGGGACAAAGCAGTCTCCAGCCATTTCCAGGGGTTCTCCATTGCAGAGCTGTCCCAGAGCCACTCCCACCCAAGAACACAGGCTGCTTGAGAGCTGAAACCAGTTGTCTGCAGTGTCCCTCAGCATTCTATGAACAAAGAAGTGATGCCCTTGCACAGTGCTTGGAGACTGGAAACGTCGTCTCAGCTTTGAGAGACCATTCCTCTGAAGAGAGCAGCATATTTCTCCCACCCTACAGTACAGAGGAGCTCCCACAGATACTCCACACATCACAACGTGCTGCCCGCCGCCCACCACCCCAGAAATTCTCATGACTTGGGTTATTACCAGACCCCAACACACAGCTTTCCTCACGCTCTCACGCCCACATTCCCCTTGCACTGCAGCATGCTCCTCCACAATAGGAGA
>NW_020664978.1:571861-603554 GCF_002925995.2 Terrapene triunguis | reverse complement strand
TGTGGGAAGTGGCGCCACTTCCCACAGCTCCCATTGGCTGGGAACGGCAAACCACGGCCACAGGGAGCTGAGGGGCTCCGTGTCTGCAGACGCTCCAGGTAAACAAAACAACAATAGATTAGATATTCAATTCAATGATTCCATAGAGTTTAAAATCATCAAATTTTGGTGTAGACCCGTTTATAAGCCGACCCCTGCTCTTTGATGTGTCACTTTTTTACCAAAAATATTCAGCTTATGAACGAGTATATACGGTATTTCAATTCACCTAATACAAGTACTGTAGTGCAATCTTTTTATCATGAAAGCTGAACTTACAAATGTAGAATTATGTACAAAAAAAACCTGAGTTCAAAAATAAAATAATCTAAAACTTTAGAGCCTATAAGTCCACTCAGTCCTACTTCTTGTTCAGTCAATCGCTCAGACAAACAAGTTTGGTTACATTTGCAGGAGATAATGCTGCATGCTTCTTTTTTACAATGTCACCTGAAAGTGAGAACAGGCGTTCACATGGCACTGTTGTAACCAGCGTCGCAAGATATTTACATGCCAGATGCACTAAAGAGTCATATGTCCCTTCATGCTTCAACCACCATTCCAGAGGACATGCGTCCATGCAGATGACGGGTTCTGCTCGATAACCGACCCATGTTCATTTTCATCATCTGCGTCAGATGCCACCAGCAGAAGGTTGATTTTCTTTTTTGGTGGTTCGGGTTCTGTAGTTTCCACGTCAAATTTCTGAAAGCAAGCTCCACACCTTGTCCCACTCAGATTTTGGAAGGCACTTCTGATTCTTAAACCTTGGGTAGTGCGCTGTAGCAATTTTTAGAAATCTCACATTGGCACCTTCTTTGCATTTTGTCAAATTTTCAGTGACAGTGTTCATAAATCAAACGTGCTGGGTCATCATCCGAGATTGCTATAACATGAAATATATGGCAGAATGCGGGTAAAATAGAACAGGATACATACAATTTTCCCCCAAGGAGTTCAGTCACAAATTTAATTAATGCACTATTTTTTTAACGAACATGTCCTCCGGAATGGTGGCTGAAGCATGAAGGGGCATACGAATGTTTAGCATATCTGGCATGCAAATACCTTGCAATGATGGCTACAAAAGTGCCATGCGAATGCCTGTTCTCACTTTCAGGTGACATTATAAATAAGAAGCAGGCAGCATTATCTCCTGTAAATGAAGGGGGCAGGAGAACTGATGGCCCATAAAGACCTGCCTCTGCACAGCTCCAGTAAACACTGTTCAGAATGCAGGGAGAAAGGACATTCCTGAAGTTAAAGCAAACAGAGACAAATGTGCTTATGCAGCTTTACCTTTCCCTTGTACAGAATGACTGGGCAGACAAATCGTCCTCTACATCTGGCCATTTTACTGCGGTTGATGAGGTCCTGCAGTTTGCTGACCTGCACAGTGCTCTCAAACCTATCAAACAGAGAGAAGAGTCCCCATTATCTCATATCATCAGGGTGGCCACAATTTCAGCACCCACATCCCTTTAGCTGAAAAGCCAGCTACGAAGTCAAGGAGCCAGGGGACTCCTTGAGAAACTGCTTGGCTTGGAATCAGATGGATGTGCTCCCATCACCTAAGTCAATCTCTTGGTGCTGAAAAGCAACTGCCCGGTTTGCTCTTGAAGACACTCACTGCAGCAGTATTAGGGGTGTAGAAAGACTGTTGTCACATGCGACCAGGGCCGCCCAGAGGATTCAGGGGGCCTGGGGTCTTTGGCGGCGGGGGTCCTTCCGCTCCGGGTCTTCGGGGCATTTTGGCGGCGGGTCCCGGAGCGAGTGAAGGACCCACCGCCGAATTGCCGCCGAAGACCCGGAGCAGAAGAAGCTCCGGGTCTTCGGCAGCGGGTCCTTCACTCGATCTGGGTGTGTTCGGCGGCACTGAAGGACCTGCCGACGAAGACCCGCCGAAAACTCTCGTGGGGGCCCCTGAAAACTCTCGTGGGGGCCCCTGCGGGGCCCAGAGTAAATTGCCCCACTTGCCCCCCCTCCCCCAGGCGGCCCTGCATGCGACACCCCAGGGGGTATATGCAAGGCTGTGAGGCACTTTGCTACCACCTGCCCTGAGTGTGAGACCATCTTGTCTGCATCTGCCAGGGGTTGGGTCTCTGACAACCCCAGGGACAGACAGCACAAACACTCCTTCGTTTGTGCTCTGCTGTCCCTCTACAGGTTAGCAATAGATACACTCCAAGTCCTCCAAACAGCCCCTGCTCCACCAGACACGCAATTACCAGAACCGCTGTTCTCAAAGGAACAGGCCACAACACCTTATTAGCCCACCTTACATTACAGCTCCACTTTAAACAAATCTAAGTGGTGTGTGTTTAAAGAAAGCAAGTATAAGTTTATTTAGCAAAGAACAGAGATTCATGCAATAGAAAACAAATACAGAAGAACCTCAGAGTTACGAACACCAGAGTTATGAACTGAGCAGTCAACCACACACCTCATTTGGAACCGGAAGTAGAGACCAAAAAAAAAGGAAATAGATTACAGTACTGTGTTAAACTTTGAGGTTCTTCTGTATTGGAAACAAAAGGTTAATAGACAACAAACTCATACCACACTTTCTATGGTCTAAACTCACCTAACAAGTTCTCCTCCTGTCCAAAAACATTTCTCACCCAAAGGTCTTCGCAGCATTTTCAGACAAGCCTGGCTGAGATTCCCTTTTCATGAAGCAAACCCACTGTCAGTTTATTTCCTGGGTGAGGGATGCCAGGGCGTCTTTTTTCCACCCCAAGAAATACCAGATCAAACATCTGACCTTCACCTGAAAACAGGGTCCCTCCCCTCACGCCCCACTGTTTACCTCTCCCTGTTAACTTCCTTCTGAAATCTCCACAAGATCTTCATTAGCATTTGTCTTAGGATGCTAATAGACGTCTACTGTAACACACAACACACGGTACTCAGTGCTTAGCTAGGGCAATAAATGTCTACCACCTCCTGTCTGGCAACGTTTTTCTCAAAGCATGCTACCTTTGAGTGACCTGCCTAGAATTACAAGGCCTTAAGGACATAATTTCCTGTATATACACATATCTTCTTACACATTAACTGCACATGCCTCTCGCAATGATTTCGCTGACCTTCCATGACATTCTCTGGGGGACTAGCAGGTAGACACCAAACCCAGGGGATCTCTGTAACCCTCAGGTACCCCTGGGCCCAATGTCAAAGAGGTCCCTGGGCAAGATCCTCCCGCTGCGAGCAGGCGGCAGTGAAGGGCTGGAAGCCCACCAAAGGAAACACTCCCCTGCCACTGGCTGCTAGTAACCTAGGCGTTCTGCTTCTGGCCCCCGAAGTCCCGCTCTGTCCCAATGCAGGCTAGTAATTTACACACCCCACCTTGTTACACTCGAGTGCCCAATCCCCTATCTTCTGGGCACCTGCAATGTGCACCGATCCACTGCCTCTATGGAAGCAGGCCTCCCTGCTCATTGGTTTCACCCCAGTGCAACTCTCTCCTTAGCACAAGGCACTTAGACATGTCTGTAGTGAAACCAAACAGATCGGTCTGTAACAGCGCTTGAGCTAGAGATTCCAATATAAATGAGTATAAGGATTTGGAAACGTAAGATTACAGGATAAACATAAGCTGCACTCTCTAGCCTATAATTATTACCAAGTTGCTAACCTGTCTCAGAAGGTATTTCTCACCCAAGGTTGGTCTTTGCAGCACCTGTCCAGCTCAAGGTGGGACCCACTTTTCATGTCACCCCTCCACCCCAGCTCACAGAGTCTCCTCCTGTAATGGATAACTATGTGGGCCATTTCTTCTGTGCTTATACACTCACAAGCTATTGTTTCTTAGCCCAGGGCCCCCCTCTTCCAAGAACTCTCCTGGGGTTCGTTTGTCTTTGTAAATCTCCAGCCTGTATCTAGTGCAGAGAGACTGTCTCCAGGGATGGTCATTATTCCAGTGTAGGCCTGCCCCATGAGAACAAAAGACCCTTGGCATGGCTACGGCTGGCCTGGGTCAGCTGACTAGGGCTCACACTGTGGGATTGTAAAATGGCAGTGTAGATTTTAGGATCTGGGCTGCAGCCCGAGCTCTGGGACCCCATGAGGGGACAGGGTACTAAAGGCTGCACTCCAGGCCAAGCCTGAACGTTTAGCCCCGTAGTCCAAGCCCCATGAGCCCGAGCGATCTGACCCGGGCCAGCCACGGCCGAGCCACAGGTCTTTTATTCCAGTGTAGACTTATTCATGCTGATTGGGCCAGCTCTCAGACTGCCCCTCCTCAGGTGACCAGTTTCTCTTCCGACAGATTTGGAACATGATATCCTACATGTTACACAACTCTACAATTGTTCTCCATACAAACACCTTGCACTAACCATTACAGTCAGTTAGTTCTTAGCTTTGGGCAGAGACCACACACGACCCCTTTCAATAGGGCATCAAGAAAATGGTCGGACCCAGATGTAATATACCTGCCAGGGCATACCTTGGCATGTTTGGGCAAGTCTGTTTCATACACGGCTACCAGAATAGCCTGCTATGAGACTGGCTGCAGCAGTATCAGGGTTCACTAGTTTAAGGCACTAGTAAATGATATGCCAATGCCTTGTAAAAAAATCCACTCTATTTTCACACTACTTTTTCTCAAAAGAAAATCCTCAACACCCACTGTTCAGGCTGCATTTATGTACACAGATCAAAAAATAGAGAACTCAGGCCTGAATGCTCACTGGACTTTAATGTTGATTATTTGTGCACGTACATTATAGTGTAATTAGACTTATCAACAGTCTAAAACTGGCTGGAAGTTGGAGTGCTAGGTAATTAGATTAATGAAGCATCTTGAGAAGCATCTCCACTGTCAAGGCTGCATTCAGCTATCCAATTAAAGCAAAACTGAAATCCCAAAAGTTTTAGGCCTGAAGACCACAAGCTAAACCTCTGTCACTTACGCCCACATATCAGTCCAGGGTTTATAAGACTATGAAGCTACTTCTCAGTGGGTTCTGGATGGCTCAAAACGATCCATGGGTAGAGTTTGTGGTCGGTATTTAAAATTTTCATATTCTTCTCATGGATACCTTTATTTCTGCTCTCCACTTCCAAAGAATCTTGATATGCCGAAGATTTTAAAGAATGAAAAAAAAATCCAAGTAGTTGCCATTCTTTAATGGTTTGCATTCACAGCCATCTAGGGGAAGTTAGTAAAATGCCAACATGCAAAGTTGTACGTAACAGTGGGTAAGCCTGTGTGAACCTTTGTACAGGGAAAGGTTGCCAAAAGATGCATCTGCCCAGAAGAGACTCTGCAGAGACGAGGTCCCTGCTTCAATAGATATTAGGAGCTCTGCAAGGCAAGCACCTTTTCATGTACCTCAGAGCGCGTTCCACTACTGCACACCGGAGGGGTACAGAGGGGAGAGCCTGATGGCAGAGAAGACTGTGCCCAATACACAGTTTAATGCCGACCCGATTTAAACCTGACAGTTAATAAAATTCCCAAAGTAAAAGCCTCTGTTACCTGATGGGTTGCAGAAGTAATATATAGCCTTTCTGCACAAGTATGCCACTACAGCATTTTCCATAACAAAACGTAATCCTTAGAGGCTGGAAACAATCAGTTAAAGTAACGTCCCTAAAATTCCCACTATCCTTTATGGTTCCTATATATGGTTGGCAATACTGTCAAATGAAACATCACCTAACACAGTTGGACAGGCAGAGTCCAAGATGTATACATCAGCAGAAAGAACTCAAATGTGAAACTGCGGAACTATTAACTAGGGTTTGTAACCTGTCCTTTAAATCGGCTTCTGTACCCAACGACTGGAAGATAGCTAATGTAACACCAATATTTAAAAAGGGCTCTAGAGGTGATCCCGGCAATCACAGACCGGTAAGTCTAACGTCGGTACCGGGCAAATTAGTCGAAACAATAGTAAAGAATAAAATTGTCAGACACATAGAAGAACAAATTGTTGGGCAAAAGTCAACATGGTTTCTCTAAAGGGAAATCGTGTCTTACTAATCTATTAGAGTTCTTTGAAGGGGTCAACAAACATGTGGACAAGGGGGATCCAGTAGACACAGTGTACTTAGATTTCCAGAAAGCCTTTGACAAGGTCCCTCACCAAAGGCTCTTACGTAAATTAAGTTGTCATGGGATAAAAGGGAAGGTCCTTTCATGGATTGAGAACTGGTTAAAAGACAGGGAACAAAGGGTAGGAATTAATGGTAAATTCTCAGAATGGAGAGGGGTAACTAGTGGTGTTCCCCAAGGGTCAGTCCTAGGAACAATCCTATTCAACTTATTCATAAATGATCTGGAGAAAGGGGTAAAAAGTGAGGTGGCAAAGTTTGCAGATGATACTAAACTGCTCAAGATAGTTAAGACCAAAGCAGACTGTGAAGAACTTCAAAAAGATCTCACAAAACTAAGTGATTGGGCAACAAAATGGCAAATGAAATTTAATGTGGATAAATGTAAAGTAATGCACATTGGAAAAAATAACCCCAACTATACATACAATATGATGGGGGCTAATTTAGCTACAACAAATCAGGAAAAAGATCGTGGATAGTTCTCTGAAATTGTCCATGCAGTGTGCAGAGGCGGTCAAAAAAGCAAACAGGGTGTTAGGAATCATTAAAAAGGGGATAGAGAATAAGACAGAATATATTATTGCTCTAATATAAATCGATGGTACACCCACATCTTGAATACTGCGTACAGATGTGGTCGCCTCATCAGATATACTGGCACTAAAAAAGGTTCAGAGAAGGGCAACTAAAATGATTAGGGGTTTGGAGAGGGTCCCATATGAGGAGAGATTAAAGAGGCTAGGACTTTTCAGCTTGGAAAAAAGGAGAAAAAGAGGGGATATGATAGAGGTATATAAAATTATGAGTGATGTGGAGAAAGTAGATAAGGAAAAGTTATTTACTTATTCCCATAATACAAGAACTAGGGGTCACCAAATGAAATTAATAGGCAGCAGGTTTAAAACGAATAAAAGGAAGTTCTTCTTCACACAGCGCACAGTCAACTTGTGAACTCCTTACCTGAGGAGGTTGTGAAGGCTAGGACTACAACAGCGTTTAAGAGAGAACTGGATAAATAATTGGAGGTTAAGTCTGTTAATGGATATTAGCCAGGATGGGTAAGGAATGGTGTCCCTAGCCTCTGTTTGTCAGAGGGTGGAGATAGATGGGAGGAGAGAGATCACTTGATCATTACCTGCTAGGTTCACTCCCTCTGGGCACCTGGCATTGGCCACTGTCGGTAGACAGGATACTGGGCTAGATGGACCTTTGGTCTGACCCAGTATGACTGTTCTTATGTTCTTATACGTTAAAAGAGTCCATAGCGCGCCTTGTTTAAACTGGATGTGTAATGTGAAAATTCACATAGCCAGGAACTAATTTCACAGACCAAAAAAAAGCTTTGTTCATGCAGAGCTCAGGTGCCCGGTGGTCTCTCATGCCCTTCCAGAACGTCGAGCTCAGCAAAACAAACTTGCAAAAACCAGGAAATACAGAGTTAAGGTAAATGCTTATGCAACCTTAACTCTGCCCCCACTGGAGCTGGCAGTGGCCACTGGCAGTAATCTGCATGCACTCCAGCTGCATTCACTGTGTTAGGTATAGGTATTAGATCGAAGAGCTGGGACTATGATATGAGGTGATCTGGGGGGCAGTATGTGTGTGAATCCCTCTTCCTGACCCCCTCGTGTGGGTGGGGGAGACAGAGATGAAAGGAAAGAGGCACATGTGTACCTTGAGAGATCCAGTAAGCCTCGTGCACTGTACTATGTAAGTCATGGGCTTGGCAGCAGTTAGGTGGGAGAGGAGCATGGTCTGTGGGTTTCATGAAGGCTAAGTGAAAGTAGTGTTAGATGGCATTGTGCACACAAGGGTGACAGGGTTGTAACAATTAGCAGATATGGTGTACTGTCTGTGGAGTACGCTGACTATTTGAGCATAGGACAGGTGAGGTACCTGCTGCTCAGTACAGGGCAGAGGCAGATTCCAAGTATGTGTTATGAGCACATTGGGGCATTACCTCAATTAGGGTAGAGTTAAGGTTGTGTGTCTACATTCACTCTGTATGTCCTGGTTTTCAGAGGTTTGAGATTTGCTCAACTCAATCTTCTGGAAGGGTACAATATAGCATTGGACAACCTTAACTGTATGTTACAATGTTTGTCGCGAGTGAATTTCCTAGGTGGGTGGTTTGTGGTTGGTTTTTTTTTTGTGGCGGGGGAGGGGGAGCTTTATAACAGAAAGCGTGTTGTGGGTAGAAGTTTGCGGATATTTAGGCAGTTGTAATTCTCTTGGAGGTCTGCAACTGAGACTCTGCTGTGGCCAGTTGATAATACCTAACCCTTGTATAGCACTTTTCATCAGTCGCTCCAAAGGATGGAAACATCTCTGTGGTACAGATGAGGAAACTGAGGCAAAGAAATGAAGTGCTTCACCAAAGTCACCCTCCATGCCAGTGGCAGAGCCAGGAACACAGCCCTGGTTTTCTGAGTCCCAGTCACCCAGTAAGCCACAAAGACGCTAGCTGATTGCTAGGTGCCTGCCTCCCTCATCCGAAGAAGTGGGTTGTAGCCCACGAAAGCTTATGCTCTAATAAATTTGTTAGTCTCTAAGGTGCCACAAGTACTCCTGTTCTTTTTGCCTCCCTCAGTGCACTTTGTTCTAATGGAGTGGGGATAACCACTGTGCTTTGAAGTGTGGGGAGCATGCAGTTGCTAACAGGTCCAATGGCAGAAATCTCATCTGTGGGTTATGTCCCAAGAACTTGACCGTTTGCTTACAAGGTGGTTGCAAGAACTTTAAGCATCTGAGAGAAGACTGGTGTCTCTTCCCGCCCTCACCACACCCACACAACATATAACCCTCCCCCTACTATTTCCAGATCACCCTCCCTTCCCTAAGTCATTAGAAATTTAGAAGCTAGGTGCGCACAAAACGAAAACCTGTTTTTTCTGAGGTTGTGTCTCAGGAACCACTTGCTCAAATGACCCCAAATTTGGATCTCTAATCCTACCTTGCATTCCCCTGGGGCACACCAAATTTCAAGACAATGCAAGTAAGCAAAGGGGTTTTAGAGCCCTTACAAGAATTCTCCTTTAAACAGAGAAGTCTCTTCAATCGTAACAGTTGTAAGCTACTGGCCCTCCTCTATACCGTGTTTCCCCGAAAATAAGACAGTGTCTTATATTAATTTTTGCTCCCAAAGATGCGCTAGGTCTTATTTTCAGGGGAGGTCTTATTTTTCCTGGAGCTTTGGGGCCTTATATTCCGGGGTGGCCTTATTATCGGGGAGGTCTTATTTTCGGGGGATGTCTTATATTACAGCAAGAGGCAAAACTGGAAGTAGGTCTTATTTTCGGGGGATGTCTTATTTTCGGGGAAACAGGGTAGCACTGTATGGAATTAACCATCAGCAGCTGCGCTGCTATATCCAGATTCCCAGGACCCCTGGTGAGGACGTGCACCGCCGACACGAGGAGCGCAGCGTGGACAGGCAAAAGCAATTCAGTTGTTGTGGTTGATGAATGTCAACATAACTTTGGTGGACTTCATTTTGTCATGTAGACTTGCCCTTAGGAGTACTCAATATTTTCCTTTCTAGCCTATCCAATTATGGACACGGCCACCATTTTCAGTGCTCTTATTTCATTCTACAAATGTAAAGCATTTATCTCACTTCTTCCCCACAAGACTAACATGTTACAAAACACACACCTCAGTCATGTCCAATCACTATTAAAAAGTTCACCATCAACAGCAGCCTATGTCTGGAGATTATTTAATAGGCTGTAACAAAGTTGTAATTGAAATTTCATCTATTAACATTCGGTTCTTCCACATAACTTCCATATTAGCAGACATCCAAGTCAGGGTGCTTTCCAGAGGTATGACCAATAAGAACTTAGCTCTCCTAGGCCCATCTGTTAGAGCCTCCAACTCCACAGCGTTTAGTCCAACTCATGTAGTTTCTGGGATAACCTCCAGCTTGCCTGACTTTAGGCACAAAGTTGAGGGGAGATGCCACAGCAGGTGACACTGCTCAGAACACCAGTGCCTCTTCACCAACTCTGTCCAATCAAGCACACTTGTTCCTGGAACTGCACCCACACCATCCCGTCCTGTACCTCAAAACAACCGCCCTTGGGCTAAATGAGATGTATAATATGCTGTTGTGGAAGGCCGAGGGCTTGCCTGAACTGGAGATTTTCTGCACTCTAATGTAAGTGCACTAGTGTAGCCCTCCAATCTAGGGCACAGCATTAATGGTGAGTGACTTGCACTAGGGTAGATCACTCTGGTGCAGCTAACCTACAGCCAGAGTTTGCCCCACTCAGCTCCACCAACACAAACATCCCACTGTCGACAAGCTCTCCTCCCTGGGAATCTTCCCCAGACACACACATTGCTGGGAGGCTAGAAAACCAGAACTGCCCTTCCACCTTGCTCCAGGAATTTCTTCAAAGCTTTTCCTGAAGTGCTGTTTGCCTGCTCCGTCTCTCTAAGAAGCAAAGGGGGGGAGGGGGAGGCGGAGAGTCTCGACTGCTGGGACCCAGCTCCTTGCCCATCCCGCTCCTCCAGTGAGGACAGGGCTGCATTGAAGGGCCAGGGTCAAGAGTGACAAAATGGAACCAAATTACTTCCATGTAAAATTAAAAAGGTCGTAGAGGAGTTTTGAAACTAAGGGCTGGGGAAAGCCGACCGGTACAGAGGAGCACATGGTTCAGACAGACACATCCTTTAGGGGAAGCTCTATTAATGGGAATTCTCCATAGTGTAGTAAAGAGGAGAGGATACAAGTTGATAGGATGGAACTGAAGAGAAACAGTCAAATGAAAAAGAGCCCCCTTCAATTACATCACACAATAGCACACAACTAAAGAGGGACAAATCTTATAAGTTCTTATATACAAATGCTAGAAGTCTAAATACTAATATGGGTGAATTTGAGTGCCTGATATTAAACGAGGCAACATAGAAACTTGGTGAAATGATGATAATCAGTGGGACATGATAATACCAGGGAACAAAATATGTAGGAATGACAAAGCAGGTTGGACTTGTGCGGGAGTGGCACCATATGTGAAAGAAAGAGTCAAATATAGTAAAAATCTTAAATGAATCAAACTGTACCACAGAATCTCTCTGGATAGAAATTCCATGTTTGAATAATAAGAGTAGAGCAGTAGGAATATGCTACCGACCACCTGACCAGGATGGTGCTGGTGACTGTAAAATGGTCAGGGAGATTAGAGAGACTGTACAAACAGAAAACTCAAAATAGTGGGGGATTTCAGCTATCCCCATGTTGACAGGGTACATGTCACCTCAGGACAGGATGCAGAGATAAACCTTCTAGACACCATTAATAATAGCTTCTTGGAGCAGCTAGTCCTGGAACCCACAAGGGGAGAGGCAATTCTTGATTTAGTCCTCAGTGGTGCACAGGACCTGGCTCAAGAGGTGAATGTAGCTGAACTGCTCAGTAATAGAGACCATCATGTAATTAAATTTAACATCCTTGTGAGTGGGAAAATACCAAAGAAGCACAGTAGCATTTAACTTCAGAAAGGGGAACTACAGTAGAATCTCAGAGTTACAAACTGCCCAGTCAATCACACACCTCATTTGGAACCAGAAGTACATCATCAGGCAGCAGCAGAGAGAGAGAGAGAGAGACACACACACACACGGCAAATACAATACCATACTGTGGTAAACGTAAACTACTAAAAAAATAAAGGGAAAGCAGCATTTTTCTTCTTAATGGTAAAGTTTCAAAGCTGTATTATGTCAATTTTCAGTTGTAAACTTTTGAAAGAATCACCAAAATGTTTTGTTCAGAGTTACAAGCAACCTCCATTCCCGAGGTGTTCGTAAGGTTCTACTGTATGCAAAAATGAGGCAGCTTATTAAATGGAAAGTGGACAAACACAAGAGCAAAATCCCTGCAAGCTACATGGAAACTGGAAACTTTTTTAAAACACCATAATAGAAGCTCAAATTAAATGTATACCCCACATTAAAAAACATAGCAGTAGGACCAAAACAGTGTCACTGTGGCTAAACAACAGAGCAAACAAGGCAGTTAGAGGCAAAAAGGCATCCTTTAAAAATTGGAAATCAAATCCTACTGAGGAAAATAGAAAGGAGCATAAACTCTGGCAAGTCAAGTGTAAATGTATAATTAGGCAGGGCAAAAAAGAACTCGAAGAGCAACTAGCAAAAGACAATACTAATATAAAAAATTTAAGCTGTCATGGAATAAGAGGGAAGGTCCTCTCATGGATCAGTAGCTGGTTAAAAGATAGGAAACAAAGGGTAGGAATAAGTGGTCAGTGGAAAGAGGTAAATAGTGGTGTCCCCAAAGGGTCCGTACTGGGATCTGTCCTATTCAACATATTCATCATTGATCTGGAAAAAGGGGTAAACAGTAAGGTGGCAAAGTGTGCAGCTAATACAAAACTACTCAAGATCCAAACAGATACAGACAGACATCATCTTCCTTTCCAAATGCAAACAGATGGACATCATACCAAAAGGACTAAAGGTAAAAAATCCATTACAATCATTACACTAATTGAATTTTTTTCCCCCATGTTAAGTTCTCCTCACACCTTCTATGGGTCATCTCGATTATCACTTCAAAGTTTTTTCTTCTGCTGCTACTGATAGCTCATCTCAATTGATTGGCCTCTTACAATTGGTATGCGTACTTCCACCTTTTCATGTTCTCTGTATGTATAAATATCTTCTGTCTGTGTGTTTCACTCTATGCATCTGATGAAGTGAGCTGTAGCCCACGAAAGCTTATGCTGAAATAAATTTGTTAGTCTCTAAGGTGCCACAAGTACTCCTGTTCTTTTTGCGGCTACAGACTAACACGGCTGCTACTTTGAAAACTACTCAAGATAGTTAAGTCCAAAGCAGACTGTGAAGAGTTACAAAGGGCCCTCACAAAACTAGGTGACTGGACATCGAAATGGCAGATGAAATTCAATGTTGATAAATGCAAAGTAATGCACATTGGAAAACATAATCCCAACTATCCATATAAAATGATGGGATCTACATTAGCTGTGACCAGCTAATTTAATCATTGTGGATAGTTCTCTGAAAACATCCACTCAATGCAGAGCGGCAGTCAAAAAAGCGAACAGAATGTTGGGATTCATTAGGAAAGGGATAGATAAGACAGACAATATCATATTGCCTCTATATAAATCCATGGAACGCTCACATCTTGAATACTGCATGCAGATGTGGTCGCCCCATCTCAAAAAAAGCTATATTGGAATTGGAAAAGGTTCAGAAAAGGGCAACAAAAATTATTAGCAGTATGGAACAGCTTCCATATCAAGAGAGATTAAAAAGACTGGGACTGTTCAGTTTGGATAAGAGACAACTAAAAGGGGATATAATAAAGGTCTATAAAATCATAAATGGTGTGGAGAAAGTTAATAGGGAAGTGCTATTTACCCCTTATCATAATACAAGAACCAGGGGACACCCAATGAAATTAATAGACAGCAGGTTTAAAACAAACACAAGGCAGTACTTCTTCGCACAACACATAGTCAACCTGAGGAACTTGTTGCCAGGGGATGTTGTGAAGGCCAAAAGCACAACTGGGTTCAAAAATGAACTGGATAAGTTCATGAAGGATAGGTTCATCAATGGCTATTAGCTAAGATGGTCAGGGTGTCACGGAGTGTGGGGGAGTCAGGGCCCTGCACCCCCCACTTCCTGCGATTCACCGTGACTCTCAGCCAGCCAGTAAAACAGAAAGTTTATTAGACGACAGGAACACAGTCCCAAGCCGGGCTTGTGGGTACAACCAGGACCCCTCAGCCAGGTCCCTCTGGGGTGCAAGGATCTTAGACCCCAGACTTGGGTTCCCTGCCTCTTCCCAGCCAGCCCAAAACTGAAACCAAAAAAAACTCCTCCAGCAGGCTCTCTCCCCCTCTCCCTTTGTCGAGTTTCCCGGGAAAAGGTGTCGACTCCGCACCCCCTTCCTGGCTCAGGTACCGTCCCTCACCTGAAGTCATCCTCTGCTCTCCCATCCCCCATGCAGACAGTTCCAGCAAAACTAAAAGACATTCCCACGTCAATCCACCCCGCTCCCTACTGCGTCACACAGGGATGCAACCCCATGCTTGGGTGCCCCTAGCCTCTGTTTGCCAGAAGCTGGGAATGGGTGACAGGGGATGGATCACTTGATGATTGCCTGCTGTATTCATTTCCTCTGAAGCACCTGGCATTGGCCACTGCGGGAAGACAGGATACTGGGCTAGATGGACCATTGGTCTGACCCAGTATGTCCGTTCGTATGTTCTTAGGAGGGGATTCTGTCCAGCAGGGAAAGCGGATGGGGGCTGTCTCTCTCCCCCACTCAGCTGCTGAGACCCTGGGCCCTGCCGATCTTGCTCCCCCACAACGCAGCAGCAGCTGCCAACTGGGAGTTCCCCTCCTCTGAGTATGTGTACTGTGTCAACTAGTGGGGACGCTGAGGTGGAGAGACAGGTGCGAGGAGATCCAATACTGGCAAAATTTGGGTTAAAAAGAATAAAACCCGAACAGTTGCTTTTTTAAAACCCAGCAATTTTTCAGGGAAATTCAGTCAAACACAGACTTAAATATTCTCCATGGTATTCTCTCTCTCATTCCTCATGCACCCGAACATTGTTTGCAGCTGCACATTTGAGAGAAGTCAATGAAGATGTCGGCTCAATGATGCCCAAGTCCCTTTCTAAGGTCTGGCCCACACCAAAAACTAGGTCAGCCTTGCTACGTCGCAATGTAGTTAGTTGGACCTAACCCCTGGTGTATATGCAGCACAGCCAATAGAAGGATTCTTCCCTCAACCTCACTACCACCTCCCAGAGAGGTGGCTTATCCACCTCAACAGAAAAATCCCTTCCACCACTGAAGGAAGTGTCTACACTACGCACTACAGTGACAGCTGCTGTAGCTGTGCCACTGTAGTGTAGACATGGCCTAAATTGAGAGTTAATTTAGAACCTTGGAAGCTGTCTGGGTAATTAAATTTTTCCCTCCTCTGTGCAACACTCTGCATTTATCAACACTAAAATTTCATTTGCCATTATCAGAGGGGTAGCCGTGTTAGTCTGGATCTGTAAAAAGCAACAGAGAGTCCTGTGGCACCTTTAAGACTAACAGATGTATTGGAGCATAAGCTTTCGTGGGTGAATGCCCACTTCGTCGGATGCATGTATTCACCCACGAAAGCTTATGCTCCAATACATCTGTTAGTCTTAAAGGTGCCACAGGACTCTCTGTTGCTATTTGCCATTATGTTGCCCATTCATCTAGTTTGGTTAGGTCCCTCTGAAGTTCCTCAGTCCTCTCCTGATTTGTCTAACCTAATAACTTATCTGCAAGTTGCTGCCTCACGGCTCACCTCCGTTTTCAGATCATTCATATAATAAACCCCAAACCTAACACAGAACCTTGAGACCTCAACTGTTAAACTTTTGCCAGGAAGTAAAATTGACCTTTATTTTCTTTTCCTAGTTTTTGATCCATGACAGTACTTGATACTTCGCCTCTCTCCCTGTGACTATTTAGTTTCTTCAACAGTCTCTTGTGTGGGGCCTGTCAAAGCCTTTTTAAAAGTTTAAATAAGTTATGTCAAGCTAGACCACCATACAATATAAACTTTAAAACATTTGTGTAAGACTTTAGTCCGAAAGTTTCCAACCAAGTACAATAATGTTACTGATGTGGAAAGATTCTGTATTTTGTTCTTAAACATAAATACATGGAGACAATAGGGTACAACACTAGAGACATGAGCATTCTGGGCACAATCCAGACAAGAATTTAAGCATATGCTTAACTTCAGACATGCAAATAGTTCCACTGAAATCAATGGAGCGACTCACATGCTTAAGCACGTACTTAATTTTTAAGCGCTTTGCTGGATTTGTGTCAGCTTGCATCAAACTCTGCTCAGCAAGTGAAATGCTTCCTCCACCGTGCGTTTAACTGCACCACTCAGTGTTACAGTCCAGTTTTTCTTTGTTTAGAAAAGAATAAAAATAAAGGTAAGAGGAGATAATAACTTAACAAAACAAATCTAAGGGCAAATAGGTGGCCTGTGTATAAAGTACAAGCACAGACTATCTACAATACTCAGGGAGATGTGTGCAAGGGGGGAGACAGTGGCGCAGATTCTGACCTGCACCAAGACTGACTGAGTACAGGAGAGCACAGTGGGCGGCTGGTTACAGCTCCGTTATCTGGGCCGGGCCTGACATAAGTTACAGCAATGTAGGGGCTGCTCTGATGGTAGGCAGTTGAATGCACCATGGTCCAGGTCTTAACCCTTCAGTTGGGGTCTGTCAGCTCTGCTATGGGAGCCAACTATGTTGGTTTAATGGCTGCTGGGGACAGGAGTAGCACGAATTTGGCCCTCTTCTCATCGCTCAGCTTTGACTCACTGAGTGTGGGGGGTGCATCTATTGTTTGATCAGAGGTGTGAACAGATTTGAGACAAACGTAGATTGTATGTTTACATGTGGAATTAACTGTCAGGAAATCCTAAATCAACCGTTGCAAGACTCTATAGTGGCACAATCTCCATTCTGCCACAGGAGACTGAAACTAAGAATCAAGTAAAAGTTTTGTGCAGGTATGTACTAAAGCGAATAAAGATTGATTTTTAATATTCTTTTATTTCTACTTATATACAACGCCTCACAAAGGGCTGAGTGGACTTCTAAATTTGCAAAGAAAATGTACTGTTTTGTTTTCAAAACAATAAGCTAAAGTTTCAGACCAGAAAGTCAGTAAATCAGGCAAAAGCTAACTTATAACTTTTGCAAAGCACAACCAGTCTATTCTATCCATTCAACAGTGGTCACTTGCCAAACTTTCTATGCAGGCACAGTGCCTCTCAGGAAGTGCTCACATCCAGACTTAATGGAGCTCTCTTGCACATGCCACACACAGGCTATTCAAAAGCTTTATAACTTAAGTCAAAACCAATGGTTTCCAACATATAGTAAGCTGATTCACTAATATGTTGCAAATAAAAGCACGGAGTTTGGGTTGTTATATGTGGCTCATGTGTGTCTAAATTAGCCTCTCCAATCCACGAATCCCAGAAGCCGAACAAGTTTTATCAGCAAATGATTGTCCAAAAACACATTATAAAAGTTTGAGTAATTTTCATGTTTGAAAATTTTCAGTCATCTGATGAGGCAGCACAAATACCATGGAACTTAAATCACCAGCCATAACAAACCTACTGCACATACGAAGAGAGCAGCTTGCTGACTGCCTGAAAGCAATTCACACTTTGGGACCTCAGAGCCTAACCGTGCTCGGTGATGAGATCTGACACGATCTCAGCCCAAAGTACAGTCCAAAGTACAATGAGTTTCTTACTCACACAGTCAGTGGCACAACACAGCTCAGAGCATGCTCATCCCTTGCTCCTACTCTTTACCTCAGCCTCATCCCCAAAAATGGGGTCAAAAGTCCAGTAACATTTATTGAACACCAAGAGTGCATTCATCCCTATATAAATATGAAGGATGCTGCCATACCTATACCAGACAGTGTAACGTGAAAAAATTAGCCCACCCATAACTTATGCACCTAAAGCTGCCTTGCAACATATTCTGTTTTTCCCATCCAGCAAACTGAAGAAATTTAGCTTATTTCTTCTCTTGCAGAAAAGCCCAAGAGTTTGAGGCAGCAGCTGTTCTGAAAGTACCAGAAAGACGGCAAAGCTCCACAAGATTAGGGACTAGAACAAAGTATCCTAATAGCACTGCCAGCTTCACACTAAGGTGCAGAGACAGATCCCAGTTCCATAGGACAAAAGTAACCTAGCGGGTGACCTGTCTAGCTAAAAATAGGGAGTTCATGCATCCAGTAGGAGTGCAGGCACAACTATAGCTCTGCAAAGAGTGCATTTCCAGTTTTCTCATGCTTCTTAAGAGCCCAGTCATGCAGGGAAGACGAGAAGACTAGCTAGCCCTCTGTGGAAATGCCACCTGTTGGAGCTACTCAACCTGGAACCACGGTTGTGTGTCTTGCAGGTGAGACAGGGCGTGGGCAGTTTTGTATGGCTCTCCTGCAGCCAGCTCTCCTGACAGGAAGGAGGGAGGCGGGGCAGGAGTTACTTACATGTTCCGCTCCCTGTCAGTGCTCTCGTACTCTAGGAAGACGATCTGCCGGGGATAGTGGCCACAAATTTCCCCATTCACATTCTGGATCAGGCTGTAGCAATAGTCCCTGCCAAACAGCTCCAGGCAGCGCTTCTCAATCCTCTCCACCTGCAAGACAGCCAAATCTACAGCTCAGGGGCTGGAGCTCAGGCACAGGACACCTCTGCTATCCTCCCCACCACAGGCCTTGCCCGAGCCAGGAGGGGGCTGGCGGGGCTTGGCCCAGCTGGAGGCGAGGTGCTTTCAGGGCTCGCCCAGCCAGAAGGGGGAGAGGGTGTCAGGGGCTCTCAGACCAGGGAAACCGGGGGGGGGTCCCCGCGGGTATGTCTCGGCACAGCCGGGAAAGGGGGGGGCTCCCAGGGGCTGAGCAGGAAACGGGACGTGTCTCGGGGCCGGCTGGGGGGTCTCTCGGGGGTCTCGGCGCGACCCGGGGGGCGGGGGTCTCAGGTGCCGGCAGGGGAGAGCGGGGCCTCCCGCGGGCTGGGGGCGGGCGGCGGGGTCCGCGGCGGGTTGGCCTCAGCCTCTCACCTTCGCGCTGCTCCCGGCCCCGCCGCCGCCCCCGTCCTTGGCCCGATACTGCGCCCGAGAGAACTCGAGCAGCAGCTCGGCCAGAGCCCGCTCCCCGGAGCCCGCCTGGGGGCAGCCCCGGGCCCCCGCCATCCCCGCCCGCTCACGGCTCCCGGCCCATCGCGGCCCCGCACTCGGCCACCCGGCGGCTTCCGTTCCCCACTTCCGGGGCCACAGCGCGCACCGGAACTTCGCAGTAGGCCCAGCCAATCCGCTGCCTGGAGGGGGACACGGAGGCACCATCCCTTCCGGGCGCGGGCGTGACGTCATCACATCGCGACGCCGCGACTCGAGCACGTCGCTCCCACTATAGCCGCGCACGCGCCCGGCCGGGTCCCCGCGTGGCCTCTGAGCAGATTCCTCCTGCCCCGCCCCCGCCTGCGCGAGCCCCCCCAGCCCGCCCCCGCCCCTGGGCCCCGCGGCTCGGGCGTGGCCGGTTGCTCGCCCCGGGGCTGGGGGCGGGGCCGGGGGCGGCCCTGTTACTCCGCGCGCAACAGTTTCACATTTTGCAAATCTTCTTTGTGAAATCCCCGGGGCGGCTGCAGCCTGTCACGGGGCGCCCAGGCCCCCCCCCCCCCGGCACCGGGGGGGGGTGTGCGGGCGCGCCCCCCCCCCCCCCCCCCCCCACAGACACGGACTCCGCGGTCAGGCTGCACCCGCCCCTGTAACCGCCCAAGGACCCGGCCTGCCCCGAAACACCCCAGGGCCCTGCCCCTCCGTGCCAGTGCACCGGTGTGGGCAGCCAGGCGGGCTCTTAGCGTGGGGGGACCTAGGTGTGGGTTGAGAGGGTTCTGGGTGGGACAGTCTGGGTGCGGGCGGCTCAGGGGGGGATCCGGGTGCAGGGGGATCTGGATGCACACGGGGTTGTTGGGGGGTTCTGGGTGCAACAGTAATGGGACTCTGCAGGGGGGTCCAGGTGAAGGTGGTTGGGGGGAGGTTGGCTGGGGGGGAGCTTGGTGGGGGGGGGTTGGCTGGGGGGGCTCAGTGGGGGGGCAGATGCTGGGGGAGTGGGGCTCAGTGGGGTGGGGCTCCAGGTGCAGGTGGCTCCTCGGGGGGGGGTTCTGGGGGCAGGGGGGTTGGGCAGATGGGGGAGCAACTCCCTGTACACCCTCCCCCTACAGCTGAGGAGCGATGGGTGCAGGAAGCAGGTGGGTGGGGGGAGGGAAGTGGGCAGAGCTTCCTGCAGCCAGGGGAGAAATCTGGGGGTGGGTCCGGCACAGCCCCGGAAGCCATGCAGGGAAGAGGAAGTCCCATCCTCCCCAGCCCAGCCAGGACTAGCAGCTGAGCCCAGTGCAGGGTAAGAGCCGCCAGCGGGGTCTTCCCCAGTCCCGCTCCCTGCCCCACGGTGATTTACCTCTCTGCTGGCTGCCCTGGGCACCCAAAACATGCTGCTGGGGAGGGTCACATGACTGCTCTTGTGGCTTCCCTTTGCTTCCCCATCAGAAAGTCATTTTTCTGCAGGGAAGCAAAGAAATCTGTGGGGGACATAAATTCTGCGCATGCGCAATGGCAAAGAATTCCACCAGGTGTAAGTAGAACTCTGACTGAGCCATCCCCTGAGTGATGTAAGTTACACCCACCTCTGCGGTAGGTCTGTGGACTGCCGCTCCCATCGAGACCACTTCTCCGACAGGAGCTGTCTCCCTTCGGCATAGAGCATCTTCACCAGACGCACTGCCGCTACACTGCTGTAGCACTTCTAATGTAGACCAGCCTGGAAAGAAAGTAAGCTCAGGGTGCTGCTGGTTCAGGAGCTGGCAACTGCCAGCATGTACATCCCTGCCTCTGCTGCAGCCCAATTACACAAAGGGATGGGGAGCCTCTTTGTCCTGTGTCAGCGTTGCCTGCCATACTACTTCACCCCCAGGCCAGAGTGGCTGCCCTTGGGAGGCCTCCAGGCTGCTCTCTCCAGCCTTTCCCCACCCTGCAGATCGTCTCGTCACATCATTATGCCTCCATATCAGGGCAGATCTGACATGTCCAGCTGTTTTGTCTCTGGCTTGTCTGAGCTGTGCTGAAATACTCAGACGCTCACAGCAGCTGCCAGGCCTGGCACGGGGTCCTGCAGGAGTCAGATGAACCGTTTTGTCAAGGCTTTTCATGCTTCACTAGGCTTCAGTTCGAGCGAGTGGTTCTGACATGCAGCAAAAAAAGCAGGAGTTTGTCCTAATCTGTGTACTGGCTGCGAGAGCGAGGAGGCAGCAGTGTACAGGAGCATCCAGGCTGTGACACTAACCTTGTCTACACTCAGGGGTAGCTGTGTTAGTCTGTATCCACAAAAACAACAAGGAGTCCGGATTTAGATTAATCTGTTAGTCTTTAAGGTGCCACCGGACTCCTTGTTGTTCTTGTCTACACTACAAAGTTTTGTCAGCAAAAGCTGCCTTTTGCCGACAAAACAGGGAAGGCGTACACACTTCAAAGCTACTTTTGGCAGCAAAACTCCGCTGTTTTGCCGACAAAACAAAACCACCTCGACGAGAGGCATAGAGCTTTTTGCGGCAAAGTTAAAGCGACAAAGTGTCAGTGTAGACACTACCGTTTGTTTTGTCGACAGAACTGGCTTCCACCAGTATCCCACAATGCCTGCTGTGACCGCTCTGCTCACTGTTTTGATCTCTGCTGCCCTGCAGGCATGCACCCCTCCCCTTTGAAAGCTCCCAGGAAGTGTCTGACAGCTGAGGTGCTGCTCCAGTTGCAGGGACCAAAGAACAAATCATTAATGTGGAATCCTCCTGTTCTGCCGTGCACTAGGAACACAGGGGCAGGCAGACTGTTGCTGCTGCTGGGGTGGGGTATTGTGCTGCGTTGACATTTCTCAGCGCTGAGAGCTCACAGAGCTGCTCAGGATGCTGCTTCCGGCAGCTGAGGAGGCTGTGGGAGAACTCGGAGGGAATCCCAGAACCACAGGCAGGCAGAGCGGGCTGCTTTGGGAGAGACGCCGAGCAGAGCCGGGAGTTGACATGGGGTGTGTGTCCGTCCCCCTTCCCCTATCTCAGGATAAGTCGGTCAGCCTGCTGTCTCCCCTGCCCCAGACACACCACTCTCCTCTCCCACATGCACATTTCAGTTGAAAAAGCAGCTGACAGTCTAGTAGGATGCCCCTGGAATGATGGGATTGAGAAACCTGCCCCATGCGGCATTGCAAACCCTTCCCAAAGCACCCTGCGGCCAGTTGCACAGTGGGATCACTACCACAGTGCACTGCTTTCTGTGTCAATGCAAGGCCTGTTAGTGGGGCTGTGCTCTGCTGACACAAGGAGCTAGTGTGGACATGCAACAGCGGTTTTAATTAAAGCGGTATAACTTCTGCCGACAAAACTCTGTAGTGTAGACAAGGCCTGAGAGCGAGACAAGTCAGACATCTGCCAGGGATACAGATGAGCTTAGAACCTCTCTCCATTTACACTTCACAGGGAAGGGGCTCTCCAGGGGGCAGAGCAAAGTCAACTGGCTCCAGAGGGCACAAACACATGCCGCTCATCGAAGGGGTGCAGGGAGAGCATGGTAAATGGGCTGAATAACCAAACGCAGACTGTCCCACAGGGCTGCCGCCTCCCATGGGTTCCCACGTGCCCTCTTGGTGAGCAGTCCTGCAGACGGGCTACCTGGGAACCAGGTCAGTCAAGCAGCAGCCAAGCCTGCCATTACACACAGGCCAATCCCCACCGTCTGTCTCTTCCAGGGCACAGTGGGGTCCCCTCCCCACAGCCACGGTGTTCAGGTACCCAGCTGGCTTGCCCGGACACATACACGGCCCTAACACACCTGCTACCAGAATGCACACGGCCTAGGAGGGGGAGGATTTCTTCCAGTCCGAAGTTCTGGGTCTGGAATACAGCGGAGAAGGCTCAGGGACATTGCACTCCACTCCGGTCTGGGGCCTTCTCCCTTGCTCAGCTCTTGCCTGCATTTCCCTCTCCCCTTTCCTCCTCGCTGTCTGTGCAGGCCCCGCCCCATGGTGGCACCGCCTGCAGCCCCTGACCGTGGCCGCATCACAATAGTGCTTGCTGCCCACTCCACTTAGGTGCTGCAGAACGTCCAGGACATGCTGGGCCCTTTATGTTGCTGTGGCAGACCCAATGTAATTTACAGTTGTGTTAAAGTCCCTTTGCATGGCCAGAGCAGGGCAAAGGCCACAGCGAAAGTGAGAATCTGGCAGGTCATATTTTGGAGCCTGCGTGAAGCAAGTGGGACCTTGCAGAGTTTGGTCCATGTGCAGACTCCTGCCCCTGGTAGCAAGTCGTTCCCGTCCCTCTCAAACCTGGATGCTGAATTTAGCCATCAGATGGGGCTAGGGCTTCTCTTTCCTCCATCAAATCAGCCAGTCTGCCCGAGCTCATGGTGGGCACTCATGGGGGCAGCTCTCAGGAGCCAGATGCCACCCACGGCTCTGCACAAGGCCACCCTCACGCCGTGCTCTGCCGTCTCCCCCCAGCTCAGTCACTTACACCTCTGCACAGAAAAGGGCAGGTTGGTGGGAAAGTGCCATTCCACTGGCTAGCAACGACAGCGCTAGGCACAGGGCAAGCGAGACTCTGGCCCTTCCCCACTTTCCTGTGTCTTTTCTCACGATACCCCTGCAACGGTGCTCATCTCCTACAAGTCCTTCCTGGTCACTCACTGCTTCTGGGCCACCACTCCCTGTTCCCTCACCTCCAGCACATACAAGTACTGTACAGCTGTCAGCCAAACCTAACGAGGCCTGTGCCTAGGGCCTCCTGCTACTGTGCACCATTCCTGTGACTTGCATTGTCCAACTCGGAGCGTGAGTTCATCGGACATTGTGCCAGTCACACCTCTGCTGCTGCAGCAGTCGCCTTACTGAGAAGAATGGCCAGTTGAGCAAGAGTCTGGGAGTCGGAACGGCTGGGTTCTAGGCAGCTCTGGGGTCGGGGGCTGGGAGTTAGGCCTTCTGGGTTCTATTCCTGACTCTTGCTGTGTCTGCATGATTGGAGCGGCACGGGGTGGCCCTGAGAGTCTTTCCTTGCCACACTCACTCCAGACCACCAGCACCAGCAGGCCATTGGCTGCAGTGCTATTTACAGGTCCCAGCCAGCTCCCCCTCTTGCTCCTAGGGGGCATGGAGCAGTACTAGCAGTCAGCTCTGCCTTCCTCCCTCCCCTGCCCGCCGGCTTCCTTCCTCTCTGCTCCCAGCTGCTGGGTTGCTCCCCTTTAATCAGCCCTTCAGCTATGGCTCCACTTGTTAGCTGATCCTCTGTTTAGACCCCAATTAACCTATATTGGTGGGGATTTGAGTGACAGGTACTGTCAACTTCTGACCCAGAACCCCTGTCACAGGGAGGTTTGCTTGCCCCCATGGTAGCCCATTCTGTGCGATCCTTTGCTAGTCTTTCTGTGGGTAAACAGTTCTTATGATCCACCCCAGAAATTCTTTTTCTGCCATCAACTTTCCCCTCCAACGTCCATCAACATGCATTGCCCCCGAACCTCGTCAGCTGTGCCCTGCCACTCAAATCTCTTTCCATCAGACCTGACTAGTGTTTGCTGAGCTCCAGTCGTCCCCAATGATCTGTCATTGGTTACTCAGTCTGTCCATGACATTTTCAGAGTTCTTCTAGAACACCATAACTTGAGTTATTGGAATTTATCATTGATTGTTAAATTGAAGCCCGGCCATTCAAACACAGACCAAATGTACATTTTTAAGAGTCGGAATTTAGTCTTTAGAGTCTGAACATATAAAGTGCTAAGTGGTCTGCCAAGTGAAGTTCTAGCTGTCTCAACTGGGCACTCAAAATTAGTGGACACTTTTGGCCTTCATCTCCCTGTGCCTCAGTTCCCCTTTGTAAAATGGGAATAACATCACCTTACCTCCTGAGGGCATTGGGACAAGACATTCGTTAGTATTTGTGAGATTCTCAGGCCCTGCAGCCAGGAGCCCCGTCAAAGTGGCCAGGAGGAAAGTAGTAATTCTGTGTTCAGGGGAGGATTAGGATGTGTGCAGCACACATGGCCTGGGGGCCACACACTGAATGAGAAGCATAAAGCGAAATATGGACTAGTCACCCATTGAGGGAGCACCTGTACACTGACTGGGCTGATGCCCTGTACAAAACCTAGCATGTGATCATGTAAATACAGACTAATGATAATGCATACGCACTTGGGGTCACAAGCAACCTGACCTCTCACTCCCCACTTGATCCAGAACTTCTAAGCACCCAGGAACATGCCAGGAATCCCAATTACTTCATTTCTATCATCCCCAGCAAGCAGAAAGGAACCCAGCAACATAGACAGGATAACCACAGAAGTGGCAAACCTGACTCCTCGTTGCTAACCCAGGGCATTCCCTTTCCAATGGCAGCACATTCCCAGGCCCCAAGCCAGACCTCTGGCCACTGACACAGGGACAGGACAAGCATTTTGTCTCACTAACATTTTAAACAAATATTCTACTGGAGTTAGAGAAAATTTCTCCACAGATTCCATCAGACTTTGTGACTCATTCTGAGCTCTCCCCTATACATTTCTGGTCACTTTCCTGCTTTCATAATGGGGGTGTGGGGGGACAGCACCAGTATTGGCTAATTATTCCCCTTTCTGCAGGAGGGTTATGCCCTGGCAAGGGTCATAAAGACAAAATAAAAGAGGTAAATGTGGAATTCAAGAAATCATGGGAAATGCCAGTCAGGAGCCCCTATGAGCCCTGAGACAAGTGTACCCCCTCAAACAGCAGATTCAGTGCCCAGGAGAAATGCCCCTGGCCAACCCCCCAAAAGCCATTGGAAACATGGCAGCTGCTCAGCATCTCACCGCAGTTCAGAACAGGCAGCCATGTGCAAGAATCCTGTATCCAACTGAAACAGCAGCAAGGCTTTAGGGAGACCCAATGGAATCACGGGAGGTGAGACAGTCGCGTAAGCCATGCGGAGTGCCCCATCTTCTTCTTTCAGACCCTGAGCGCCTGTCTCCCTGCACAGATTTCCAGCCGCCTCCACTGACAGGCTCCTGGAGCAGCTGCTGACTCTCCCTGCATGGCAAGGGAGGGACTTTTCCCCAGGGACTGTGAGCCTCCCTGGGAAATGCACTCAGTGAGATGTACAGAAACGTGTAGCTGCTGTGATTAATCAGGGACTGTGGTTCTAGTCTCAGGGATGGGTAAGTCTGGAGGGGTTGGCTCGTTCCCTTTTAGCGTAGCAGATTGTGCCTTACGCTGGGTGGAAGGACACTCGCTCCGAACACAGTCAGTATATAAATAGCTCTGCTGAGAGCGTAACAAAGGCCCCTCTGCTGTACATAGCAGAGCGCTCGGGTGATGTGAACTGAATGTTTCGTGTCACTGACCATGCTCACCCAGTGGGGATTCCCAGCTGCTTTAGGCCAAACACTTGAATATTTAAACAAATTGAAACCATTGCAAAGTAAAATACTTTGTACAGAAAACAAAACACTGACAGAAACCAGGGGAAGACAGGCCCCTCCTTGCACAGAATCCAAACTAACCAAGGAACATGCACTGCCGAGTCTCCGAGCAAGGACTCCCCGTTGTCCATGGGCCCATTCAGTGCCTGTTTTAGCTTTGTATCATTTGTAATTAAAAGATGCCAGACAAGATTAAGACCATAGGCTCAGAACTAGCAGTGAGAGCTGTGTGAATGGCCTGGGAGGATCGATCCACAGCCAAGAGTGACGGGGGAGTGTGTGGAGCTAGCAGAGGGGTTCATGTGGCGGACTCCCTCCTTGCCCAGGAACGGTGGGAAAGACCAGGATTGTACTGTGCTACCCTGATCCTGGGCTGGGTATTCACCCCTTTGTGACGGATGCCACCCGGCAGCCCTGGCTGCCCTCACACAGTGCACACTGGGGATAGACACAGAGCGGTTCTAGGACTGGAGCAGTGCAAGCGGGCATTTCATTAGAACATAAGAACGGCCAGACTGGGTCAGACCAAAGGTCTGTCTAGCCCAGTATCCTGTCTGCTGACAGTGGCCAATGCCAGGTGCCCCAGAGGGAGTGAACAGAACAGGGAATCATCAAGTGATCCATCCCCTATCACCCATTCCCAGCTTCTGACTGTCGGTGGGGTTGCCAACTTTCTAATTGCACAAAACCAAACACCCCTGCCCCACCCCGCCCATGCCCTCACCCTGCCCCACTCCTTCTCTGAGACCCCGTCCCTGCTCACTCTACCCCACCCTCACTCACTTTCACTGGGCTGGAGCAGGAGGTTGGGGTGTAGGAGGGGGGTGAGGGCTCCAGCTTGGGGTGTGGACTCTGGGGTGGGGCCAGGGATGAAGGGTTTGGGGGTGCAGGCAAGGGCTTTGGACGGGGGCAGGTGGCTGGGGTGGGGGTATGGGCCCACAAGGATTCTAAAAATTAATACTTGCCACTCCAGGCATGTATTAAATTCCCAAGGTTACAGCTTCTCTCTGACCTTGGCTTGGTAAATGCTGCCACCACCCAAATGCAAAAAAGCCCTCTTTGAACTCAGAAAGGAGCACTTGGTATTTCCTCCCTGTGGGGTACCCTCAAGCCCTTTCACCCCCCCCCCCCAGGGAAGAGCTGAGAAAGAAAACAAAGGAAATTAGCCGTGGCTACCAGCTAATCAAACAACATGCACAAACCTCTTAGGACACCAAAAATCCAGTCCTGTTCTTAAAAAAGGTAAATTTTATTAAAAACAAAAAGGAAAAAATGCATCTGGAACTTAGGCTTTGCTAGATCGTAAAAGAAGCAATTATAAAAATGAAGCACCCAAAACAGCTTTCTTAGGGGTTCAGCTTAAAAGTTACACGCAAACAAAAGCATCTGGGGTTAGCAGAGAGGAGATCCACAAGTCAAAATAAAGCAAATAAACCTGATTGGGTCTAGCTAAACATTCTGATCTACTTACACATGTGGATTTCAGAGAAGTAGTTCGAAGCATGATCTGATGATTTATGATCCTACCTGGGCTTAATCTGCTTACAGCATAGCTGCTCTGTCCCTCCAGTCCAGAGAGCAACAGACAAAGGGAAAGTTTATTTCCCCATTTTAAAAAGTTCTACCTTCCCATTGGCTCTTTTGGTCAGGTGCCCACTTATTTTTCTTTACCTGGGGGACTTTTTAACCCTTTACAGGTAAAGCAAGTAGAGAACTGCTACCAAGAGGGATTTTATAGCTAGCTGGCTGGCTGGGTGTCGATCAAAGGGAGCTATCCCCCCACTTTATTTATCACAGGGGTGAAGGAGGGGGCTTCGGGCTGGGGCAGAGGGTTGGGTGAGTGAGGGCTCTGGCTGGGGGGGTGGGCTCTGGGGTGGAGCCATGGATGAGGGGTTTGGGGTGCAGAAGGGGGCTCAGGGCTGGGGGTCAGGGTATGGGGGGGTGGGCTCCAGGAGGTAGTTTGGGTGCGAGAGGGGACTCCAGGCTGGGGCAGCGGATTGGGGGGCGGGAGGGGGTTCAGGGTGCGGGCTCCCGGTGGCACTTACTGCAGCTCCCAGGAAGCGTCCGCCAGGTCCCTGCAGCCGCTAGGCGCATGGGTGGGCAGAGTGGCTTTGTGCACTGCACTCGCACCTGCAGGCACCACCCCTGCAGCTCCCATTGGTCATGGTTCCCGGCCAATGGGAGCTACAGAGCAGGCACTTAGGGCGGGGGCAGCGCATAAAGCCTCCCTGGCCACCCATGCACCTAGGGGCCGCAGAGACCTGGTGGATGCTTCCGGGAGCCGCGCAGCACTAGGGCAGCCAGGGAGCCTCCCTTAGCCCGGGCCCCCGCTGCGCTGCCGACCGGACTTTTAATGGCCTGGTCAGTGGTGCTGACCAGAGCATAGGCGTGCGCAGCCCATTTAATTTGGGTGTGCATCCAGGGAGCCCCGCCCCCACACACTCCCTCCTACTTCCCGCCCCCTGACTTCCCCCCTCAGAACCCCCAACCCCCCCTGCACCTTGTCCCCTGACTACCCCCTCCTGGGACCCCTGCCCCTAACTGCCCCCCAGGACCCTACCCCCTATCTAAGCCTCCCTGCTCCTTGTCCCCTGACTGCCCCCCAGGACCTTACCCCCTACCTGTCCCCTGACTGCCCCGACCCTTATCCACACCCCTGCCCCCAGACAGAACCCCGGGACTCCCACGCCTATCCAACCGCTCCCCGCCCCCTGACAGGACCCCCAGAACTCCCGACCCATACAACCCCCCCTGCTCCCTGCCTCCCCCAACCCCTCTCCACACCCCTGCCTCCTGACAGCCCCCCCAGAACTCCTGACTCATCCAACCCCCCCAGCTCCTTGACCCCTGACCACCCCCTCCAGATACCCCCCCACCCTAACTGCCCGCCCAGGACCCTCCTTGTTCCCTGTCCCCTGACTGCCCTGACCCCTATCCACCCCCCGCCCCCTGACAGACCCCAGGGCTCCCATGCCCCATCCAACCCCCCCTGCTCCCTAACTGCCCCCTCCAGAGACCCCCCACCCCTAACCACCCCCCAGGATCCCACCCCCTATCCAACCCACCCTATCCCCTGACTGCCCCCACCCCTTATCCAACCCCCCTTACCATGAGATGAGGCTCCTAGCCTCCCCACGGAGCCAAACACTGCCCCACGGGAGCACACAGCCCCGGCCCCCAGAGCGCTGCACGTGCGGCAGCAGGGCTCCAGGGGAGGGGGGATTGTGTCTGCCTCCCCACAGAGCCCCAGCCCCCAGAGCACTGTGCGTGCGTCAGCAGGGCTCCAGGGGAGGGGGGATCGTGTCTGCCTCCCCGCGGAGCCAAACACTGCCCAGCGAGAGCGCGCAGCCCCGGTCCCCGGAGTGCTGCGCGTGCGGCGGCATGGCTCCAGGGGAGAGGGGCCGGCGGCTTGCAGCACTCGGCCGGGCACTCCGGCCCGGGAGCACAGACCCCGTGGCTTGCCGCGCCGGGAGAGGGGGGCCATTTGCCCACCCCTGCATTAGGGTGTGCCTGGGCACACCTGGCACACCCCGTGCGCACGCCTATGGACCAGAGTCTCTTTTTGACCAGGCATTCTGGTTGAAAACCGGACGCTTGGCAACCCTGGCAGTTAAATTAAATTAAATTAAATTAATGGAGATATCCAATCTCCTAGAACTGGAAGGGACCTTAAAAGGTCATCGAGTCCAGCCCCCTGCTTTCACTAGCAGGACCAAGTACCAATTTTGCCCCAAGTCCCTAAGTGACCCCCTCAAGGATTGAACTCACAACCCTGGGTTTAGCAGGCCAATGCTCAAACCACTGAGCTATCCCTCCCCCCAGTTGGAGATGAACAGCCAGCACATGGGGTCCCGTCCCCGCCCATCCTGGCTAATAGCCACTGACGGACCCGCCCTCCAGGAACTGAGCTAGTTCGGTTTGAACCAGACCAGGTGCATGGCCCAGGGCTCGGCTCCGCGCAATAAGAATGAAACAAATCCAAGAGGGCCAAGTCCTATTCCACCACGTGCAGCCCCTTTGCCTCGGCAGGAAGTAGAGCAATGCTGCCCCCTACAGGACAGTTTCTGGCAGTCTCCTTAAAGGACACATAATGGAGCTTCCAGTCCAGGCCTTGGGGCAACAATTCTCCACCCTGAGCCACACTCATTTCCCCGAGACTCACTGACATTTCTCTTTGCTCCATTCAGTCCCATTAGGACCTGTGCTTTGGCCCAAAAGACCCGTTTGATTCAGAGGCCAGGGGGTTCCCGGCCTGGGGGGTGCTTGAGACGCCCCTGTGGGGAGGGCTGCTGGAACACCAGGCCAGGCTCCACCAGGGCCTCCCGCACAGGCTGTCTGGGTGCCCAAGCAGTGCTCTGACCTTTGGCACGCCCTGCCCCATGACTCCAGTTCCCATCACACACCAAGGCCTGTGCTGTTCCCCCTGCTCCCCACGGGCTTCCCACCAGTGAGTCCGGGGCATCAGCAGCCAGACAGTGAAAGGGAGGCTCTGGCAGGTGACGGCTTTTAGCAGCAGGGCAGGGTGCCAAAGTAGGATGCAAGGAAAATGCTGCAGCTAAGGAAGAACCAGGCTGGCAGCAGGCTCTGGGCGGTCAGGACCTCCGAGCTTAGTGGCAGTTTAAAGGTGGCCCCTCCTGCCACATGCCCCCACCCCAGCACTGCCCTGGGGCCCTGGGGTCAGCACTGAGGGCAGGGCACAGCCCCCTGTGGCCCGACACATTCCTGCAGCACACGGCTGGGTAGGGGACCCCCGGCCTAGGCAGGCCTGGCTCAGCGTGGGGGGAGGGATCCCCAGCGGTGGTGACATTTCTCACAGGTCCCCACCCAGAGCCAGGCCTCACCTGCCTGGGGGTCCTGCCCCCGGCAGCAGGGCAGCGAGGGAGGGGGCCACAGGGGTCTGGCTGACCTGAGCTCTCCACGAGGCAGTGCCTCCCGGGCACCCCAAGCCTGCAGGCAGGGCAGTGGGGGTGAGGGGGAGGCTCAGACCCTGCACCCCGGCCAGAAGCTGCTCCCTTCGGCCCCCAGGAGCAGATTCCTGGGCCTCTCCCCATGGTCTGGAGCCCCAGCCCCTGTGGGGCTTTCCTGGCAGGGGACTCCCCAGCCCAGACCCGGGGTACCTGGGCGGGCAGAGCGCACTGGAAGGGTCCCCCCCAAAGACCCCCATTGAAGGACCCGCGCCCGTCCCCGCCTCGCTGGGGCCGCCGGTCTGGGTGCTGTGGCCCTGCGGGGAACAGGCCCCGGGACCCCGGTCCTGGCGCAGAGCCCGGGCCCGCCGGGGACCCGGCCCCCCTCCCGCTCGCGGATCTGCATTGCCGCGGGAGCGCGCCCCGCCGCGGGAGCGCGCCGCGCACAGGAGCAGGGAGGCGGCAGCAAAGATGGAGTCGCGGCGGCTGCAGCTGGTGGGAGCGAGCGGGCGCGTCTAGGGCTCCCCGCCCGCGGGCCCCCCATGGCCTGGCCCCTCGCAGGCCACCCCCCGGGCTCAGCCTCCGCACAGG
>NW_020664978.1:551156-571461 GCF_002925995.2 Terrapene triunguis | reverse complement strand
GCCCCCGGCCCCGCGCCCCGGCCCGGCAGGATGCTGCCCTCGCAGGAGGCCTCCAAGCTCTACCATGAGAACTACGTGCGGAACTCGCGGGCCATCGGCGTGCTCTGGGCCATCTTCACCATCTGCTTCGCCATCATCAACGTGGTGGTCTTCATCCAGCCCTACTGGATCGGGGACAGCGTCAACACGCCCAAGCCGGGCTACTTCGGCCTCTTCCACTACTGCGTGGGCAACGGGCTGGCCAACCGCGAGCTCGCCTGCCGCGGCTCCTTCGCCGACTTCAGCACCATCCCCTCGGGCGCCTTCAAGGCGGCCTCCTTCTTCGTGCTGCTCTCCATGGTGCTGATCCTGGGCTGCATCACCTTCTTCGCGCTCTTCTTCTTCTGCAACACCGCCACGGTCTACAAGATCTGCGCCTGGATGCAGCTGCTGGCGGGTAGGCGGCCGCGGCTCGCCCCGCTGGGGCACGGGCCGGGCGGCACGGGGCTGGGGCCGGCTCTCAGCCCAGCCTCGGCCCGGAGCTCTGGGGGCGGCGCTGGGCTCCCCAGGCTGCAGCCCCGGGAGAAGCGTCAGCTCCTAGGGCAGGGGGCGATAGGCGTGGGGGAGGGTCCCGAGCAGGCCCGGGTGGCCCTGGGGCAGGGGGCTCCGAGGCTGCACCCGGCGCGGCTCGAGTGGTTGTGCCAGTCGGGCAGGGGCAGAGCTGGGCCGGGCAGGGTGCAGAGCCCTGGGGTTCGGTCTGGCTTGCTGCCTCTCAGAGCAAGGGCTGGTTTCGGTGTCACAGGGTGCCCTGTGCACACCCGGATCCAGCTGCCATGTCAGCCAGGGCAGGTGGGTCAGTCCTGAGCTCTGAGCTAACTCGTTTGAGAGTCACCTGCCCAGGTTGCCCAGAGCCTGAGTCCTGGCTGAGTGGCCGAGCTCAGCCATGGGGATTGGAGTTACCGTCCCCGGGGCTGGGCGCCCTGCAGCTGCCCGGGGTGCTACCAGGTTGGGGAGCCAGCCTCACTGCCTACGGCTCCGGACAGGGGCCTGCCCGGCTCCCAGAAGCCAGAGCAGGGAAATCCCGTCCCCCCACTCAGACCTCAGCATCCCTGTGACCCGGGCACTCCCAGCCGGGCTGGCGGAGAGCCAGGCCAGCTGGGCTCGGAGGCCGGGTGTGCAGGGCCTGCCCGGCTCCCAGAAGCCAGAGCAGGGAAATCCCGTCCCCCCACTCAGACCTCAGCATCCCTGCGCCCCGGGCACTCCCAGCCGGGGTGGCGAAGAGCCAGGCCAGCTGGGCTCGGAGGCCGGGTGTGCAGGGGGCCCAGCACACAGTGGGAAGTTCTGGCTCCCGACACGGCACTCAGCCCCCAAGGTGGGAAGGACCCAGTGTGGTGTGGGGGCAGCTGCTCCCTCCCCCATCCCAGGCCCACCCTCCCTGCTGCCAGACACCAAGCCTTGCCCCCAGCCACTGTGCACAGGGGGCCCCTTCCTGCAGTCCCTGTCCCCTACCCAAGGCAAAGATACAGGATCGACACATTTCTACAGCAAGGAATGGCGGCCCAAGCACCAGCCAGAGGTGACCCTGCAGGGGCCAGGCCCTCCAGCTGCATGGGGGCCCCGTGGGCTCAGCCTCTGCTCTCTCCCCTCCAGGGTGGAAAGTTCTACTTGGCCATCTGCCTACCCACCTGCCCACCAGGCTGAGGAGGGTCCTGCTTCAGCCTCTGGCTTGTCAGATTGATGCAGTCTAGCCCTGACAGGACGCTCAAGTCAATGCACCCAGCAGTCCTGGCCCTGCTCTCCACCCTGGGGCCTGGCTTTCTGAGTGCAGCTGCCGTGGTGGGGCATGGCTGGAAATGCTAGGCCTGATCCATTAATGGCTTTGAAAATCAGGCTCAAGTCCTTACAGTGGCAGCAGAAGCAGCCTGGGGGCAGAGAAGGAAGTAGGGCCCAGGGGCATGGGCTGGTGCTGGCCTTGGCCCTGGGGGAGGCAACCAGATGCATTCTGCTTGAGTGAGAGCCTCTGCTTTGAACGTCTCTATCATCAGTCCCAGGGAGGGCAGGATACAGGAATCCGGGGAACATGTTACATTCGGAACATACTTTGAGAGCAGGTCTGGCTAAACCCTCAGGTTTTCCCTGCAAGAGTTTGTCTCGGCCCAGGCACCTGAGGCAGTGAGCTAAGGTGTATTCATGTTCTTGGTACCTTTAAACTCTGTTCAGCTAATGGGGGGAACCAGCTCTGCCTCATTGCGAACACTCCGGAGTCGAAGGCCATTATTTGATGCCAGTTCTGTTTACAAATTGCTCTACACCTCCAGGCCCCAGTGCTGTATGGGTACATGTGGTTCACAGCACCCAATGCAAAGGGAATCCAGGAAACAGGGAGGCTGGCTGGGGCAGTTACTGTTACAGTCGCTCAGAACACAGGGGTGGGGAGAGCAGCTAGGCTTTTGGAAATGGACTATTTTACAAGAGACCTTCCTGGGCTGGCGTAGCTTTCCTTGAAGTCAGGTGGAGCATCTTTCAGAGCGCTAACTAAAGCTAGCCCCGGGCCAGGGCGTTAGGGGCTGTTGGCAGAGGAGGAGAGAGATTTCTCGCGATGGCTTTGGGAGAAGAGGAAGGAGCCCAAGGAAGATTGGTTCAGCTGGCAGAGCCCCATAGAAAAGGCTCATCACCCCCTCAGCGTACAGGTCAGTGTTAGGTCAGCAGACAGAGGAGGGACGGGAGGAGTGAGACAAGGTCTGGGAGTTAGTCTACTCTGGAGCTAGAACATGGGGTGTTTTTAAAAACAAGGCAGACGATGCTGAGCTAGATCCTGAAGTGAGTGAGGAGACAGTGACCTAGGGGTCAGCTGGGGTGACTTGGCAGCTGCCAGATGCTGGAGTGAAGGCAGCGCTAGCTGTGGGAAGTGCAGTAGTCCAGGTGGAGGTCATGGAAGCACGAATGAGGATTTCAATGGAGAGTGAACTGGGGCATGTGGCGGTTGCACTAAGCAGAGTTCGGACACGGGCTGGGGAAGGAGGAGGAGAGATCAGGGCCTTGGCAGATAGACACAGTGTTATGGACAGTGGCGGTAAATGGGGGAGTTGTGTTGGGGTGGGACAGTAGAGGAGATGATGATGTGCGTGAGATTGTTTCTTTTGCCCCAAAGCAGCATTTAAGGCTAGAGATACTGAACTGAAGGAAGCCACACTTTTCCCAGGCCACGGCAGGCAGTGAGGCCGAAGGCTGTACGGTCTCACTGGCAAAGGGGCGGTAGGCAGGTGGAAGCAGCGAGAAGGGGGAAGAGGGCCCACTCTCATTTCCTACCTGATTTTCAAATGCACTCATGGACTGGAGCTAGCGAGCAGGAGCCCACACAGGGGATTGTTGTGAGAGAGTGTGACAGCCAGATACACCAAATAAACAGTCTCCAAACTTAGGCCAACCCCCCCCCCCCAAAAAAAAAAAACACCCCACCCCAAGAACAAACAAAGAAAGAAGACCTGGAAGAGTACAAATCAGGCATGCAGAAGCCCGGCAAAAAGGTTGGGGGCTAGCCAGTGCATTGCACTGACTGCCGCATGGCTGAGTCCCTGCCCTGTGGGCAGGGGGCATGTGTGTGCATTCGATGCAAGCAGCTCATGGCCCTCACAGGCAGTACTCAGACTCTGGAGACCAGAGTGGTGAAGTGGCGGAGCTGAGGGAGGTAGACAGGTACACAGGCCAGACTTCCCAGGACACAGCAGAGTGGTCCCACCCCACTCTGTGCTCTTGAGGAGGAGGAGAGTCTCAGAGAAGGAGAACATCAAGCTGGAGTGGAGAAAAATGATCCCGTAGTTTGGACCCTCCTTACAGATGATGTCATAGTAGCTCTCCAGGGAGGGATCCCTGTTCTTAGGAAGTGACAGGTAATAGCAATGGGGGATTTGATTATTAGAAATCTAGGTAATTGGGCTTGTGATGACCAGGAAAAGCGCATGGTAAATTGTCTGCTGGGCGTGAAGGTTGTGGACCTCTGGAGACATCTAGACAGACTTATGTGCAGCCAGTGGTTGTGATACATGACATAGGGATAGGTAGGAGAGAAATCCTGGAGGCTAAGTTTTGGCTGCTAGGTAAAAGATTAAAGTCCAGGACCTCCATGGTGGCATTCTCTGAAATGCTTCCAGGTCCGTGTGCAGGGGCAGTTAAACAAGCAGAACTGCAGGGTCTCAATGCCTGGATGAGACAATGGTGTTTGGAGAAGGGGTTTAATTTTATTAGGAACTGAGGAACCTTTTGGGAATGGAGGAGCCTAGACAAGAAGGATGGGCTCCACCTAAACCAAAACAGAACCAAATTGCTGGCATGTAAAATTAAGAAGGTCATAGAGGAGTATTTAAACTAAGGGCTGAGGGAAAGCCAACAGGTGCAAAGGAGCACACGGTTTGGATCCCCGTAGGGAAGGGGATATTCTATATTCTAGTAAAGAGACGAGGATAGATGTGCTAGAGGTGCAGGAAGGAGCTGAAGAGAAAGTCAAATGAAAAAGAGTCCAATTCAGTTATATCCCATGAAGGCAGACAACTGAATATTGACCAATTTTATAAGTACTTCTATACAAATGCAAGAAGTTTAAATAGTAAGATGGGTGAATTTGAGTGCCTGGTGTTAAATGAGGATATTGATGTAACAGGCATCACAGAACCTTGGTGGAAGAATGATAATCAATGGGGCATGGTAACACCAGCATACCAAATATGTAGGAATAACAGAGTAGGTTGCACTGGTGGGGGAGTGGCACCATATGTGAAAGAAAGAGTCAAATATAGTAAAAATCTTAAATGAATCCAACTTCACCATACAATCTCTATGGATAGAAATCCCATGCTTAAAGAGTAGAGCAGTAGGAATATACTGCCAGCCACCTGACCAGGATGGTGCTGGTGACTGGGAAATGCTCAGGGAGATTAGAGAGGCTTCAAAAACAGAAAGCCCAATAATAGTGGGGGATTTCAGCTAGCCCCATGTTGACAGGGTACATGTCACCTCAGGACGGGATGCAGAGATAAAATTTCTAGACACCATTAATGACCACTTCTTGGAGCAGCTAGTCCTGGAACCCACAAGGGGAGAGGCAATTCTTGCTTTAGTCCTAAGTGGTGCACAGGACCCGGTTCAAGAGGTGAGTGTAGCTGAACTGCTCAGTAATAGCGACCATAATGTAAGTAAATTTTATATCCTTTTAGGGGGGAAAATACTAAAGAAGCACACCACAGAAGCATTTAACTTCAAAAAGGGGACCTATATAAAAATGCGGAGGGTAGTTAAATGGAAATGAGAAGGAACAGTCACAAGAGTGAAATGCCTGCAAGCTGCCTGTAAGCTTTTAAAAAACATCATAATAAAGGCTCAAACTAGATGTATCAAATAAATAAATAAATAAATAACCAACCAGTAAGAGGACCCCCCTCCAGCCCCCCCCCAAAAAAAAATCACCATGGCTAAACAAAGTAAAAGAGGCAGTTAGAGACAAAAGACATCTTTTAAAAATTGGAAGTGAAACCCTACTAAGGAAAGTAGAAGGGAGCATAAACTCTGGCAAGTCAAGTGCAAAAGTATAATTAGGCAGGTCAAAAAATAATTTGAAGACCAACTAACAAAAGACTCAAAAGCTAACAGCAAAAAAATGTTTTTAAGTACATCAGAAGCAGGAAGCCACCAGTCAGTGGGCCCATAGGATGATTGAGGTGCGCAAGGAGTATTCCAGGAAGATAAGGCCGTTGCACAGAAGCTAAATTAATTCTTTGCATCGGTCTTCACTGCAGAGGATGAGAGGGAGATTCCCACACCTGAGCCATTCCTTTTAGGTGACAAATCTGAGGAACTGTCCCTGACTGAGGTGTCCATAGAGGAAGTTTTGGAACAAACTGATACATTAAACAGTAATAAGTCACCAGGACCAGATGGTATTCACTCATGAATTCTGAAGGAACTCATATGAAATCGAGGAAATACATCACTTAAATCAGCCTCTGTACCAGATGACTGATGGATAACTAATGTGACACTGATTTTTAAAAAAGGCTCCAGTGGCGATCCTGGCAATTAGAGGCCAGTAAGCCTAACTTCAGTACCAGGCAAACTGGTTGAAACTACAGTAAAAGAACAGAATTATCAGGCACATAGATGAACACGATTTGTTGGGGGAAGAGTCAACCCACCCTTTGTAAAGGGAAATCATGCCTCACCAATCTATTAGAATTATTTGAGGGCAAGAATAAATGGTCAGTTTTCAGACTGGAGAGAGGTAAATAGTGATGTCCCCCCGGGGTCTGTACTGGGACCAGTGCTGTTCAACATATTCATAAATGATCTGGAAAAAGGGGTAAACAGTGAGGTGGCAAAATGTGCAGATGACACTAAATTGCTCAAGATAGTCAAGTCCAAAGCTGACTGTGAAGAGTTACAAAGGGATCTCACAACCAGGTGACTGGGCAACAAAATGGCAGATGAAATTCAATGTTGATAAATGCAAAGTAATGCACACTGGAAAACATAATCCCAACGCTACATACAAAATGATGGGGTCTAAATTATCTGTTACTATTCGAGAGAGAGATCTTGGAGGTATCGTGGATAGTTCTCTGAAAACATCCACTCAATGTGCAGCAGCTATCAAAATAACTAACAGAATGTTAGGAACTATTAGGAAAGGGATAATAAGAAGATGGAAAATGCCACTATATAAATCCATGGTATGCCCACACCTTGAATCTGAGTGCAATTCTGGTTGCCCCATCTCAAAAAAGATATATTAGAATTAGAAAAACTACAGAGAAAGGCAACAAAAATGATCAGAGGTATGGAACAGCATCCATACATGGGGAGATTAAAAAGACTGGGACTTTTCAGCTCGGAAAAGAGACGAGTAAGGGAGGGATATGATAGAGGTCTATAAAATCATAACTGGGTGGAGAAACTCTTTGCCAGGGGATGTTGTGAAGGCCAAAAATAGAACTGGCTTTTCAAAAAAGAACTAGATACATTCTTGGAGGATGGGTCCATCACTGGCTATCAGCCAAGATGATCAGGCACACAACCCCATGCTCTGGGTGTCCCTAGGCCTGGTTGCCAGAAGCTGGGACTGGACACCAGGGGCTGGATCATTCAATACATTGCCCTGTACTGTTCACTCCCTCTGAAGCATTTGGCAGTGGACACTATGGTATGGCCATTCTTATGTTCTTCTAGTACCAATGACAGGGTTTCACAGAAGTTTATTCTGATCTCTCTGAAGATGCATTTCTGAGTGGGAAGCTGCATAACAAGGGATTCCAGCTTGATACATTAATCCTGGGAAACACATGGGTGCAATCTGTGAGTGACTTGTCATTTGCTTCAGACACAGCAGAGGAAACCTGGGTCACAAAGTGGATGGGGGAGGGGGGCATATTGAGGGAGAGAATAGTCTGAATGCAGGAGACAGCGCCTCTTTTAGCAAGAGAGTTAAACCTCCAGTGTCTGATTACTGGACAACAATCAGGGAAGGGTTTAATTAAGGCATCACAGAAGGCCCAGCTCAAAACCACTGCCCCCTAGGAGGAAACTGGATCTAATTAAGAGGAAAGACTTTACTTCATCACAAATAGAAACCCAGCCATCTGCCCTGTTCACAATTCCAGTAACACAGAACTGGAGATTTTGCGAAATCCTTCTCTGTTATAAAACCGGCTACAACAGTCGTCTGAATGACAGTGTCCTATATTGCCCCACAACACCACATCTGGCAACGGAGGCCACCGTTCCTTCCCAGCTGAGTGGATAGAAAGATCTGTGGGACAGAACTGATACTTATTTGAAAAGAAATAGGTTGCATGTTTTACTCCTCTTCCTCACCCTTCACGTGTTGCTTGTCACCTTAAACTGTGAGCTCTCGGGGGGGGGGGGGGGACTTATCTGTTTGGAAAGTAACTGGCCCATTGTGGGCACGACCATCATCTGGATACATAACTACCAATGACAGAGGAGGTTCCTAGAGGGCTAGAATGGAGGCCAGACAATTCAAGTTAGGCTGCAGGTAGTTTGGCCTCAACTGCATCTGGTGTGGAGGGAGCCACCAGGCCATTTGAGTGGCAGAAGGGCAGAGAGGGAAGGTGCTTATATGAAGCAGACGGAGAAGGGGACTAAGACAGCTGGATTGATATTTTCAATGTCTTACCTCCAGCGTCTACATATTGCCCACCTCCCCTGTGACCAGTGGACTTGAGGACACTTAGAAAGGCTCAGAAGATGCCCTGGCACATTGGTGACACCCAAGGATCACGGAACAGGAATTTCTTGTACCTGGAAGCCATAGCAGCATTACGGGAACAATAGGCCATCGACAGGCCTTGAGCATTCCCATCTTCCTCCCAGAAACAGAACTGGACAATTTAGAATTTTATTCTTTTGTGAAGGAAATTTGTAGTTTGAAATAACAATTGTCTCCTGGTATTTGATACTAAAGTTTAAGAGCATATGATACTTCAGACCAGCCTCATGGGCTTTAGCCCCCAGACTTCCCATTGGAATCTAGCTCCATCATGACTATGTGGCAATCCCCAAAGTGCACCACAAGTTGACAGCACTGCATAATCTCCTACTGTCTGTTGGGTTCATTGAGCTAATCCATAGAGCCACTTTTGTAAGCTGAAGTAGCAGAATGTTCCTAGGCAGTCTTCCAGCCACATATGGGCAATAAAACGTCAGCAGCATCACTCGATAGCCCCGCTTTCAAAAGGGCCTCAAGCAGGCCTCTGATTTTGTGCTCACAATCAATTGTGGGCACACGCGGCAGATGCAGCCAGTTAAGCGACATCTACGTTCTACTGCTTGTCTCCAGGATTCAGTGTGGACAAAAAAATTAGAGGCCACATCTGAAAGTGTGTCCCCATTAGTCCTCCTTCCTAGCAGTCTAACTTCTGTCTGCCAGAGTCCGCATGACACCAGACGGGAAGTCTGAGAATACGGGTCAGTCTTGTTTGCACAGGGTCATTTCATTGGCCATTTGATTCGTTTGTCTCCTTACCTGTTGCACTTTGGAGTTGATTATATTGGTCTCATCATGTTTGAGTGTTCAAGAAGCTGTGCTGGGAGGCATATATGCAGCTGGGCAGCTAAGGGTTACCCCCCCTTGCTGGGCCAAAGCAGAGCAAGCACACTCGAGGAGTGCCTTAGTTGCCAAGCTAGAGTGGGCACTTGCTCACACAACAGCCCTGTGACTGCTCCATGCTGTTCATTTGACCCTGCTGACAAGGGAATGAGCAGCCTACTGCATCCCAGGGGTAACCCCTGCCCCGGGGAAACCATGGGGGCCTTTTGTTCCCCCAAGAGCAGGACCAAACTGAGTACCAAAGGTTCCCCCTCCTCAACGAGACCATAACCCACTGACATCTCTCAGATAGGCCCTCCCAACCAGAAAGCAAATGGGTATCATCTATTGTCAAACACGGCGACACGGCCACTGAGTAGTATCAGGCACTAGCCAAACTACACCAAGGCAACATCACTGCATTGCCAGAATGAAACCCTCCCTGGGGCACGGTGCTGGGGGGGTCAGCTTCCTCCGTACCTGTGAAAAGGAACCTTTTGGAAGGATTCACCCCCACAGCAGTTCTTTATTACAGCTGTGAAAGCCACTGCTTAAATGACTGGTATTTCTGCACCCAAAGGGACCAGATCCACTTCCCAGACCCTCAGAGGTAGGCTATGCATTTATGCTGGAATGCACATGGTGAGCCAGTGCCTCTTAAGGCAAACAGGAATGGAACAGTCACTTACCTCTTCCCGGCGTGGAGACGCAGTTGCAGCCTCAGTTTCCTCCCTGACGAGAGCCTTCCTGAGCAGGTGTGGTGAGATGATTTGGGGTCCAGTCTTCTGGTCAAACCTAGGAAAAGGTACCTCCTTTTGGGGGAAAGGAGAGTCCAAACAAAGCCCCAGGAACCCCACCTTGCCTCCGGAGCTGGCTTGTTCCTGCTGCAGGGCTCCAGAGTCCTTCAGCCCTCTTCAAGGACAGGATTTTTTTACCACTGCCTCCAGGTGGCACCAAAGAGGAGCCAGAGCACCCCTCACCCCCCATCCCATGGGCTCTCCGAGTACGTCTACGCCAAGGGCCATAGGGGAGGTCAGGTGCCCTCTGTACTGCTGCATCCCAAAGGAGTCAGGTTAACTCCTCTTGCGTATTGAGGCAGGTCAAGCTGATAGGATGGGAGTGGGAAAATGGATGGAAGCTGGAGTAAAAGTCTTTGTGCAGAGCTCACTGCGATGCTACACACACTAGAAGGTTGGCACTCTCTAGATGCCAGGGAAAAAGCAGAGCTGCCAACAGTGTTAGAGGCCACTAAATGTTCGTGTGTCTCCATTTGTGAAGAACAGACAGGGACCTGGTTACTTGCACACAGGTGCTGGCACAAAACACTTATGCGAGATACAGTCAGACATACTAGCTCAGTAGACAATCCTCCAGCAGCCCCCTCCTGTGCATTTCTGCTGCTGCTTTCATCAGGAGATACCGAAATAGCATATGCCCTTTCTCAGGGGCTCTGGCTGGAGTGCTGGCAGAGCAGAGGGGGATGGAGGGTGTTATTTCCTGAATCGGTGATGTTTATGTCAGGAGGTAGAAGCTATTGTTGAAGATGTTGAGTTTAAAAGGCAGTATTTATTTATAGCCTGGCCCAACACAAAGCTCACAAATTATCTACAACACCCAGAAGCGATGCCCTCTGCACAGGAACACACCCCAATGCCATCTCTACATGCATCACCATGTGCCCAAGGAGCAGTGGGAGCGCTGCCAGCCAGCGTGGTAGAGAGGGAACTTGGTCCTCAAGTCTGGACTGAGGGTGGGCGACAGAACAGCTGCCTAAACAGACACGCCAGGCATCTGCCTTTTTGTAGTTCACATGCTGAGTGTCATCTCCATAGACAGTCCCTGCTAAAAACAAATGCTTCCAACGGCACAAAACACTTGGTCCTTCTGATTCCAAGGGCACATATTAACCAAGGAATCCTGAGCGCTCCCTGGCTCGCTACAGCGGCAAAGCACTGACCAACCAGTACATAGCAGCCAGTGCTGGCGCTCGGGGGCTTGGCCACCCTCTGCTGTCATGCACTGGAGAGTGTTAACCTCAAGATCGCAGAACAACTGTAAGTCTTTGGTACCAGCAGGGGCTCCCATGCCCTAGGAATGGCCCTGTCACTCCCTCAAAGACAGCAACAATCCTCCCTAGGGACGCCTCTTAATTACACTGGGACGCCATGTGCATTTCAAGGGCTGCACATGGGAGCCTTGCTTGTGAACATTGCTCCGTTAAGTGGGCAGCAGAGCAGACTGGGCAGCCTCTCATGGTCAGGCCAAGAGGGGCAAGGTGGGGTGAAGCAACCGTCTGGTTCAGGAGGCTCCCCTGCATTCTGGGGTTGGGATCCTGAGAGCTTTCCGAATGTGAGTCGAGTACATGCTTTAACAATCCCACATTCAACCACACCACTGAAGCAGGGGAGAGGGGGCTCCAGGCTGGGCAGGGAGGGGGACAAGAGCCGGGGGGCATTTCATGAGCAGCATGCACTGAGAGTACTCTGCAACAAGAGTGCCCACAGAAAACACACAGCTTTAAACCAGCCATAATTTACACCTAACCCAACTGTTTCACACCCAGCCCAGGCCCTAGTCCTCCCCAAGAGCTCTGTACCAGAGCCGCTCGGAAGGGTTTCATTACAGTTCTTGGACAAAAAAAGTCATGTTCATTAATTTGAACAATTAGCCCCTCTTCTCAAAAGGAAGCATTATGATAATGCTGAAATGTCCCATTTCAACACTCTCAGCAGGTAACATTTCAGAATGAGCTTTCAAAATGAAATCCATTGTTAATTCGATTGGAGAAACATTTTTTAAAAGGTCAAAATTGGAACAAAATGTTCTTTCATCTAAATGTTTTGATTGATCCATTTTGAAATGGAAAAAATTCAGTCACAGGATTTCCTGTGAAATCGAAAATCTGGTTTCCCCAGGCCCCAGCTTTATTCTTTATGTTCCAGACCTCAGCTCCGTGAGGCTGTCACCCACTCAGCAAGAAGCAGAGAGCATTACTTGCTTGAAGAGACATCTCTCCCCAACTTAAATCCAGCTGCAGGAATTCTCATCCTAAATCCCCAGATCTTCCCTTTGGGATGGACTCAGCAGGGAGATTCAGCTGCAAGGGGGAGTTTCAGAAAATTAAGGGGGAATGACAGTGGAGAGTGCGTGTGAAACCTTCACTTGAGCATTGGCCACTGTCTGAACCCGGTAACACCAACACCAGGTGGAACGGGGCAGAGGATCTGCCAGGCTGGATTAGACCCAAGCTAGTCTCGTCTCTTGTCTGACTGGGCAAGTACCAACTGCTTCAGAAGGTGCAATAACTCCTGCAGTGGGATACACTGCCCCCAGGGAAAGCGTCTCCCCAGTCCAGGATATGGGGCTTGGCTGATGCCCTGTGGCAGGTGGGTTTATATCCCTTCCACAGCTCTTTTTAATAAGTATTTGTCTTTTACTCTGGATAGTCTCATTAGTAGTGCCCTATCATATTCACAGCCATGAAAAACACGTCACAGACCGTGAAATCTTGTCTCCTCCCATGAAATCTGGTCTTTTGTGTGCTTTTACCCTATACTGTACAGAATTCACGGGGGAGACCAGCGTTTCTCAAATGAGGGGTCCTGACCCAAAAGGGAGTTGCAGCTGGAGAGCAGCGGTTGTTGGCCGGGCACCCAGCTCTGAAGGCAGCACCCCGACAGAAGCAGCACAGAAGTAAGGGTGGCAATACCATACTATGCCATCTTTACTTCTGCGCTGCTGCTGGTGGCGGCTCTGCCTTCAGAGCTGGGCTCGCGGCCAGCAGCTGCCACTCTCCAGCTGCCCAGCTCTGAAGGCAGCACCACCACCAGCAGCATCGCAGAAGTAAAGGTGGCCATACCGCACCCCCACTACAATAACCTTGTGACCCCCCCACAACTCCTTTTTGGGTCAGGATCCCTACAATTACAACACCGTGAAATTTTAGATTTAAATAGCTGCAATCATGAATTTAATGATTTTAAAAATCCTATGGCCTTGAAATTGATCCAAATGGACTGTGAATTTGGTAGGGCCCTGCTCATTAGCCATATATACATCTAATTCATTTGGGGATCCTGCTCAGTTCCTGATCTCAATGACTTCCTGCGGCAGCGAGTTCCAGAGGCTAATTGCACATTGTGTGAAAAATTGTTTCCTGTCTCAGTTTTAAATGTGCTATCTTTCAATGTCCCGAAACGCCCCCGGTTCTCCTGCCAGGACAGAGGGAGAACAGCAGTGCCCGCTCTGCCTTTTCTAGTCCATTCATTGCCCAGGCCACCTTTATCAGCTCCCCTCTTGTCTCTTCTCTAATGGAGACAGGCCCAAGCTTTTCAGTCTCTCTGCCCGGGGGCTTTCCAGCCCCAGATCATTCTCGCTGTCTGTGCCCGAGCCCCTGGATTCCTGCTACGTCCTGGCTGAGATGGGGGGACTAGCACTGAGCACAGCATCTCAGAAGAGGCTTTTTCATCCTTGTGCATCCCAACTTTTTATTTGCTTGTTCGCTGCTGCACATGGAGCACCGAATTTCATCTGCTGTCAGGTTGTCCATTCCCCTTGTTGGGTTAATCTCTTCAAGCCTCCTTTTAGTCTTCACTATCTTAACTAATTTAAATAATTTTGTGACTGTGACAATTTTGGGATCATCCAGACCAAGAAAGGGGTCAGTCACCACCTGCTCTGTAACCGTGGGTGCCTTAATGCTCTGTTGCTATGGCTCAGAGCCCTGACACCAGTAGCCAGCCTACGAGCATAGAAGTCTCACCTTAGCTTCCACCAGCCTTGTTACTCCTTGCAAGGTGACACCAACACCCTTCCAGTCTGGATTATCCTCAAATACGTCTACCCCAGTTCTTAACTATCAGATATTGGGACTGGGTCGTCATCCTCTCAAAAGTTATCAGTTCACTTTGGGATATACAGTCCAGAGTCCTGCTTGGGGTAAAAATAAACAAAGTTCATGTAATAGAAACATCATTGATTCAGAGATGAACTCATAAGGAAAAGCAAACACCCACTGGTTACACGGAAAATAAACCAAGACAACCTCAGGCTTTACACTTCTAGATTAGCTAAATTTCCTCTTCCAAGTTACCTATCGACTCTAAACAGTTTTGCAGCATGCCCTCTGTCCTAGAGGGGTATCTAGTGTTTCACAGACAGCTAGCTGGCCTTCCCTTTCTGATGTCCTTCAGTGTTTTCCCATTAACTCTAATGGTCCACCACTTTCTTTTCCTGGCTGGACAATGGATGGGTATGTGAAGTTAGTTTTGTGTAAACACCTGGCTTGGGAGGAGTGTGTGTGTGTGTGTGTGTATCTGTATCTATCTATATATCAATGACCATCAAGTTCAGAACATTACAAGCTTTCATAAAAGACTTTACTCAACATATTTGTATACACAACAACGTTGTATACAACCACTTGATTCAATTGCTTACTCTTTGGGGTTCAGAGCCCTTGTCCTCCCTTGGGTTGTCTGGACCCTGATTGTCACAGTGTCATGTGCAACGGTTGCCACTTCCCTGCTCACCCCCATTTCTAAATCATTAAAAAATACCATAAACACCAGTCGTAGTACAGAGCCTTTTGCTAGGATGGAAATGAACCATTTACGCCTGCTGCATTTTCTGTCTCTTCAGCAGTTTCTGATCCACGACAGAACTTTGCCTCTCGCTCCATTGCTGCTTAATTTCCAGAACACCCGCTCCAGAGGGACCTCGCCAAAGTCTAAATCAGTGATGCTGAGCAATTCTCCTTTATCTGTTATTTATATTTCCTATGACCAGTAGTGGCGGAAGGCCTCAACTGCAATCTGTGCGCATGTGACAGTGCTGCCCGTGGGAGCCAGCTGAGGTCACTCAATCAGAGTGAACTGCAAACAGAACGGGGCAGACAAACCCCAAACGCTGGTGGATATTCCAATACTTAGATTTACCAACCAGCACAAAACAGCCTCTGTGTTACCTCCCTGGTTACTCAGAAGTCCAAACAACGCAGTTCCCTTAAAGTGCCCAGCCTCAGGCCTCTGTCCAGACCCACCTGTCAAATATATGATGATGATTACTGAAAATCTTATCTCATCATATAAAAGAAAAGGTTCTTCCAATCCCAAAGGATCAGCCACATACCCAGGTTCAATTACAACTTAGATCTTACCCAAAATACACGCTTATAGCCAATTCTTATTAACTAAGCTAAAATTTATTAAAAAAGAAAAGAGAGAGTGTGTTGGTTAAAAGATCAATATACATACAAATTTGAATTAAATTCTTGAGGTACCGTTCAGATACATAGCAGAGGTGATCTTGTAGTTGCTAAGAGTCCTTTTAGATATAGTCCATAGGTTATAGTCCAATGTCCATATTCAGGGTGGCTCCAGTCAATGACTGGGGATCTCAATCCTTGTGGTTTCCCCCTCTTGAAACCCAAAGCAGATCTAAGATGCAGAAGGATCGTGTCCCAAGGTTTTTATACATTTCCAACAGCCTTTTGGCCTGAGAAAACAATAGGCTTAACTTTCCTTCTTCTAAACATCATGGTAATTAGAACAGGGTAATTTATCCATTAAACAGTTCAGATACAGGTTACCACAACCTTCAAAGAGACAATAATACTATTTCACTCAAGTATCATCATAAATGTTAATATTCCTTTTTTGATCTTTAAATTAAAGCTATAGCAATAGACAAGAATTGTTTGCTTATTTACAAGACCTGAGCAAACATCTCCCCTTCTATCTCTAACAATGCAGACTTACATTTCAAAGCTCTATTCATTTACCTATCTTCCTAGCCAGTCTCTAAAGTTCACCCCTGGGTCAGGTCAGTCGGTGAGTTAATTAACTCTTTCTGGCCCTGTCACCTTTCAATGAGATATATTATATTATACTCATAACGTCACAGCCCAGTTGTCCTGGGCACTACACAGTCACACAGTGAGAGACAGGCCCTGCCTCAGAGATCATCACTGATGTATTAAAAGAATTCTGGTAGAATAGTAAGATACCATTTTCCTTTGCAGAATCCTGGCTGGTTAGACCCTATTGTACCATAATCTTCTAGGTTTATTATTCTATTTAATTATCATTTCAGTCAGTTTACCAGGTACAGACCTACGACCCTTTGATCTGTAATTCCCTGATCATTTTTAATACCATTTTTAAACAGAAATGCAATATTTGCTACCCTCCAATCTAACAATTTATTTTAATCCGGCTCAGCTGATGCATTCTTATGTTCCTTCAGAGTGCCTGTATGTGGCACGTGCCTGGGGGGAACTTGTTTCTTTTTAATTTATCATTTGTTCTTGTATCATTTTGTTAGAGAACAGTCTTACCAGTGTCCCATCCTTGTTACTAGGAAAGTCAAGTTATCTCCCAGCACCTTTTGTGGGAAAAGACCGATGCTAGAAATCATTCTCAGCAGAGTTCTTATCTGTAATTGCTCCCTCTACCCTGGTGACTCAGCCAACATACCACTTAAAAAGCGTAGAGACGTTTGTGTTGGTTTCATACCTTTGCCTATCTGCTCTCAGAATCAGGGCCGGCTCTACTGTTTTTGCTGCTCCAAGCAGCGCGCCGAATTGCTGCCACGGATGGCGGGGGCAGTCTGTGTGCCGTTAGGGCGGCATGCGCGTTTCTGCGGCGGCGGCAATACGGGAGCAGCTTCTGTCTTCAGCCGGAAGACAGAAGCTGCCGAATTGCCGCTGTGGGCAGCTGAACATAGAAGTTGCCGCCGCTGCAGAAACACACGTGCCGCCCTAACTGCACACGGACTGCCCCCGCCGTCCGCAGCGGCAATTCGGCGCGCTGCTTGGAGCGGCAAAAACACACAGACTGCCGCCCCTTGCAGATTGCCGCCCCGAGCACCTGCTTGGAACGCTGGTGCCTGGAACCCGCCCTGTCAGCGAGTGTGTCGACAGGGATGATCCAGTGGATACGGTGTACTTGGACTTTCAGAAAGCCTGTTACAGAGTCCCTCACCAAAGGCTCTTAAGCAAAGTAAGGAGTCATGGGAGAAGAGGGAAGGTCCTCTCATGGATCAGTAACTGTTAAAAGACAGGAAACAGAGGGTAGGAATAAATGGTCAGTTCTCAGACTGGAGAGAGGTAAATAGTGGTGTCCCCCAGGTTTCTGTACTGGGACCAGTGGTGTTCAACATGTTCATAAATGATCTGGAAAAAGGGGCAAATAGTGAGGTGGCAAAGTTTGCAGATGACACTAAATTACTCAAGATTGAAGTCAGCTTTGGACTTTACTAAGAGTTACAAAGGGATCTCACAAACCTGGGTGACTGGGCAACAAAATGGCAGATAAAATTCAATGTTGATAAATGCAAAGTAATGCACATTGGAAAACAGAATCCCAACTATCCATATAAAATGATGGAGTCTAAATTAGCTGTTACCATGCAAGAGAGAGATCTTGGAGTCATCATGGATGGTTCTCTAAATACACCTGTTCAATGTATAGGAGCAGTCTAAAAAGCTAACAGAATGTTAGGTGTCATTAGGAAAGGGATAGATATTTTCTGTCTTATTATCATAATGCCACTAAATAAATCCATGATACACCCACACCTTGAATACTGCATGCAGTTCTGGTTGCCCCATCTCAAAAAAAGATATATTAGAATTGGGAAAAGTACAGAGAAGGGCAACAAAAATGATTAGGCGTATGGAACAGCTTCTGTAAGAGGAGAGATTAAAAGAACTGGGACTGTTTGGTTTAGAAAAGAGATGTCAAGGGGGGGGGGATATGACAAAATCAGGAATGGTGTGGAGAAAATGAACAGGGAAATGTCATTTAGCCATAACACACAAACTGGGGTCACCCAATGAAATTATTAGGCGGCAGGTTTAAAACAAACAAAAGGAAGCATTTCTTCACACAATACACAATTTACCTGTGGAACTCATTGCCAGGGGATGTTGTGAAAGGCCAAAAGTATAACTAGGTTCAAAAACAATTAGATAAGTTTATGGAGGATAGGTCTATCAATGGCTATTAGACCAAAATGGTCAGGGATCCAATCCCATGTCTCTGGGTGTCGCTAAACCTCTGACTGCCAGAAGTTGGGACTGGACAACAGGGGATGGATTGTTTGATAAATTGCCCTGTTCTGTTCATTCCCTCAGAAGTATCTGGCACCAGCCACTGTCAGAGACACGGTACTGAGGCCACTGGTCTGACCTAGTATGACCGTTCTTATGCAATGCGCAGGCTCCCACATGAAGACTTGGCATGATGCCTGGCCCTTTTTACAATCTTTTTTTTTTTAAATGTGTGTGTATCTGCCTTCCTCAAAGTGTTTACAGCCCTTATTGATAGTTGTTCTCCATTCAGATCTGTCTGCGGCTGTGTCATCGAAGTTACCAGTATTTATGCTGCAAGAGGTGAGATTCTGTTAAGGGTATCTTTAAAGTGTTTTCATTGACCAAGCCTCCTGTGCTTTCTGAGTTTTAGCTCATCATAGAAAACATTTTTCAGGAGTCTATTATTGCCTGTTCTGGTAACACAATCTGTCTATCAAAGCTCAGCTTAAATGGACAGATGATCATTGCTTAAGTGGTGGTTAGTTTTGCTCTTTCAAGGATGTTAATGTTTTAGACTTTGTCTTGCTAGTGGACCTTTACAACAGATCAGAGACAGCACATGTGAAATTCTTTCAAGTTGCTTAATGTGTCTGCAGTAAACTGTCCATGTTTCACAGCCATATAAAAGGGTCTGATCACTGCTGCATTGCATATCTTCCGTTTTGTTGGCTGTTTGGTGTGCGGCTTAAGTATCCTATGGTGAAATCTTCTGAAGGCCTGCCTTGTCTTTCATATTCTATGATATTTCTTGACTCAGGAAACTGTCCCTTGAGATAGTACTGCCAAGGTATCAAGCTCTTTAGTTCTGTACCGTCAGCAGTGAGTTTGGCTCAGTGGTAATGGTTGATGGAGCTGGTTGGAAGAGGACTTCAATTTTTTCCAGGCTGATGGTGAGTTCAAACTGTTCAGTTGCTTCTGAAAACCTGTCAAGGATAAGCTGTAGATCACTTTCACTATAACTAAGTAGACCACAATCATCTAAAAAAGGACTTCACAAAATGAATTCCTCAAGAACTTTGTTTTTGCTGTAAGCTTTTGGAGACCGAAGAGATTTCCATCAATCCTGTAACTTAAGTAGGTTCCCCTTTTTAAGGTTGCCTGTTGCATAATTCAGACTGACTGCAAAGAAGAGACCAAACAGTGTTGGTGCCAGCACACAGCCTTGTTTCACCCCGTTAGATATGGGAAATGGCTTATAAAAGGCTACCATCTGAGAGTATTGAGCAGTCACGTGTTTGTGGAGTTGATGTATGATGCTAACAGATTTGGTGGGACAGCCAAACTTTTCTAGAATTTTCCAGAGGCCACTTCTGTATAGTGTCAAATGCATTTTTTAGACAAATAAGACATCATACAGTTCCATGTGTTGTTCAATACACTTTTCCTGAATCTGTCTCACAACAAAAATCATGCCTGTGGTGCTCTGATCTGACCTAAATCCACACTAGGTCTCCGGTAGAACGTCTCTGATACTGTTTTGACAAGCCAGTTGATTGAAATATGGGCAAGGCTTTAGCCACCTGTAGCTAGCAGTGAGATACTGTGACAGTTCTCGGGGCACCCGGGCCTGAGTCCCCTTGTTACCCCTGCCTCCAGCCAGAGGGAGTCTCGCCTGTGGTGGCGGAGTGTGGGCTCCCTAACACCACCTGCCTGTCAGCCACTCCAGCCCTCTCCTCTGGGCTACACCAGCCCTGTCTTTGCCTGCCTGCCTCTGTCTTTCCATCTCCACTCTCTGCCATTCCCCTGCTGGTGCTCACACAGGCTCTTTTCATGCTAGGTTCAGCTTGCACAGCTCTCTCCTGGCTCTGGGGCTGACAAACTGGTGGTCTCTGGCAGGTTCACTGAGTCTTTAGGCCCCCTTGGGACGTTTGGCTGCTCTTCATGCTGCTTGTCATATTCCATGAGGACAGCTTTTAACCCATCCATATTTTTTCCTGCAGATAATAAGCAGCGTTCTGCACAAAATCCTTCTAATTGCTTTCTGGTAGGTTTAGCATGTATTTCTCGGCTCATCCTGCCTTTTCTGGCGCTCTGGTCCCTTACCTGAAATAAACAGAAAACAACAAACTGTAACCTTTTCTTTCCTTCTCACTCTTTAGTCTCTCAGTAACTGGTTTATAAGTGCTGGGAGCATGGTC
>NW_020664978.1:511680-546156 GCF_002925995.2 Terrapene triunguis | reverse complement strand
AGCACCCCCGGCCCGGCCCCCGGCCGCCCAGCACCAGCGGCGCTGGATTTTGCCGGACATGTCCGGCTTTTTGGGATTTCCCCCCGGACGGGGATTTGAGTCCCAAAAAGCCGGACATGTCCGGGAAAATCCGGACGTATGGTAACCCTATTAAAGGTCATGAGATTTTTAAAAGGTAACAGAAGTTTGGTTGCTTTATTTGCATTCTGGTTTCTGAGCCACATGGGTTCATGGTTTCCAACTTTGCTCCACGACCCTGAGGGCTAGAAATGAGGCCAGGAGGGCTAGAAATGCATTCCTTTATAAATGAAAGCCAAGAGTCTCACATAACCACAGGACTGCAGGAGCTGGAGCTTTAAGAAAACATCAAACATGGTGAGGCTGGTGATAAAATCACGAGTTGGCAACAGAGAGAAGTGTCCTTGCCTTGGCGGGCAAATATAAGCACATCCCAGGCCAGGAAGTAGTCAAACCCAGCCTGACTGGGCTTCTGAAGAAGGCAGATGAAAGCTTAATAAAAACACTATTGTAGTTGTGCCGTGTGTGCATGCGCCTTTGCACTAGGAGAGGGGAGGTGCTGTACTCTTCTCTAGAGCGGGGTGGGCAAACTTGCTACATCTGGGTATGGAAATTGTATGGCGGGCCATGAATGCTCACGAAATAGGGGTTGAGGTGCAGGAGGGGGTCAGGGCTCTGGCTGGGGGTGTGGGCTCCAGGATAGGGCCAGAAATGAGTTCAGGGTGAGGGAAGGGGCTCTGGGCTGGGGCAGTGAGGGCTCCGGCTTGGGGTGCAGGCTCTGAGGGGTTTGGGGTGCAGGAGGGTGCTCTGGGCTGGGACTGAGGGGTTTGGAGGGTGGGAGGGGGATCAGGGCTGGTGCAGGGGGTTGGGGTGCCGGGGGGGGGGGTGGCTCAAGGGTGCAGGCTCCGGGTGGTGCTTACCTCAAGTGGCTCCCCGAAGCAGCGGCATGTCCCCCCTCTGGCTCCTACGCGGCGTGCGGCCAGGCACCTCTTCTGGGCGCTGCCCCGTCCACAGGCAGCTGCAGGGGCAGTGTGCGGAGCAGAGGCCCCTGGCTGCCCCTATGTGTAGGAGCTGGAAGGGGGACATGTCGCTGCTTCTGGGAGCCATGCGGCGTGGTCCTGGACCCTGTTCCCCGGCTGGAGCTCAGGAGCGGGTCAAGCCCCAGACCCCACTCCCCAGTGGGAGCTCAAGGGCCGGATTCAAATGGCAGGCGGGCCGTAGTTTGCCCACCTGCTCGGGGTACCTGATATCACTGCCACTGCCTGACCTTTTGGAAGCATGTAGCTGAGTTGTCTCAGTGGCCAGTGTCTGCATCTGAGAAAGGTTAGGTTTGCAGCGGCAGTTCCCAGAATGTCAGCCGTAACTCCCTGCGGGCTCCTTGCCTCTCCATAGGGGTCTCACAGGACCAAGGTACAGTATGTGTCAGCTGGGCCTGGCAGCTGACCACAGTGCTGCGGTAGATCAGGGGAGCTCCCCTGCAGTCACTGGGGTGGATCCAGTGGGAGGTGCAATCCCACTGGTGTCAGTGAAGATACCCCAGATTTACACTGGTGGCCCTGGGAGCAGAGTCCAACCCTAGGAGCGCTCGGAGCTTGCACTGAATGATTGGCAAAGAAGCTTTATGCAACAAACTGGTGCAGGGGAGGCCGGACCAGGAAGAGCTCTAGGGATGTCAAACATTCAGGGCCTTTAGTGGACAGACTGATGAATGGACATAGTCAGGCCATGTTGGGCTGGGGCAGGGCAGAGCTTGGAGACTAAAACAGTATTCACCAGCTCTCATGGTTGCCATTCGTTATTTGAATTACAAAATTAAAGGGTTAATCTATGTAGGGTCCAATTCAAATCCCACTGAAATCATGGGAATGGGTTTGGGCCATACATTGCAGCAAAGCTAGATGGAAACGGAGTTATCATTAGCCACATGCACACACTCCCAGATGTCACAGCCCAGCCCCAACCCCCATCTCTCTCCTACACACATCCACAGATGTGCCCCAGCCCAGCCCTGTTGTGCCCATCACTGTTCGTTAGCTCCCTAGAACAGTCCTCATGTTGCAGAGTCTCAGATTAGCCTCATGGCCACCAGGGAGATCCTCCAATTCATCTGGTGCTTCCAGGCTTCCAGTCCTGCCAGCGTGGATCACCACTTTGCAGAACAACGTTCCATGTTGGTGATGTAGAGGGAACAAATCCAGCCATGTGCATCGAGTCCTCACCTGGTCTGCCTCCCATACAGCCCCTTCCTCCTACCCACAGTGCTGCTTTGGCTTTGCATGTGTCCCTCTCCCCACGGAGTGCAGGGGGACCCTGCTTTTGTCTCCCATCCAGCCTCTAGCTCATTCACCCTTGTCTCCTCAGCACTGTCCTGCCTTATAGCTAACATACGCCTAGGATCCTAACCATCAACCCCCACACATCCATAGACAAGTCATTACCATTCATCCCTCTATTCCTTACCCATCATCTTTCCATCCAGCCACTCATTCATCCTCATACACCTACAATAGTCTTTGCCAGCCACTGAGTCATTCATTTGGAGCCCAGCCCACCTGCCTTCCACTCAGACCATCTATCTAGTCATCTGCCCACAATCCCACTTGTGCCCACCACTTTCCAGTTGTCCCCAGGGCTGTCCATCCCCATAGGTAGGCACTGATGAGAAAGAGAAAGATGGCGATCAAGAGCAGCCACATGGCGATCAAAGGCAGTTGCAGAGAGCAGAAGTAGCTGGAGACTAGGGAGGCTCCTCCACCTACCAAGTGCCTCCCACAGACACTCTGAGGTCTCATCTACACTATACATTTACACTGGTATAATTATGTCACTCAGGGGTGGGAAAAATCCACCCCCTGCCCTGAGTGACAGTGCAGTCCCAGTGCAGACAGGGCCATGTCGACGGGAAGGGCTTTAAGGGCTGCAGCGTTTTAAGTATAGACCTACCCTGAGGTGCCACAACTGAGGGAGGCGACGGGGTGTCTGCACACCCTGGATAGCCCATTGTACCTGGTTTCAATCGGTGAATCACACAGCCCCTTCTCATGTGCCGTCAATCCCTGGGGCCGGACACTCATGGTCACTCTGGGATTCACAAAGCTTGGTCTCTGAGTCAAAGAGAATCCTTTGGGGTTTTGCCTGGGAAATCCCAGGAGGAAACACAGGGAACGACAAACCCCAATGTTTTTGGAGAGGATATTTTGGGAGGAGGGGTAAGGCGAGATGGATGGACAAAGCAGCACGGTATCCTGAGAGGGATCTGGGTCAGATAGAGAGGCTGCAGGCTGCCCTGAAAGGAGGAGAGGGAAGTATACAGACAGATGGGGAAGGAGAGGGGATACAGGGGTCGGGGGGAGGGAGAAGAACATTAGGAAGTGATCGTGCAACTCAGACGGAGTTGCATGCAGTTGCCATGGAGACAGGAATTCAGAGGCATCTTGCTTGAAGAGAGCATGCTATTCCGGTGACCAAAACCCCACTCCTCACACCCCTCTGGAATTGTGAAGGGCGGACGGCCTTTGGTGGTGCAGTGTCCCTGTTCTGACTGACCCCTCAGGGGGTGGGGGAGAAATAAGAGAGGAGAAGCTCTGGGGGGTATCTCTGGGGTGAGGAGGGATGGGTGCAGCGGGGGGGAGGAGGGAGGGAGAGTGATTCTCATCCATATTCTCATGGCAGGTGCTCTCTGTGTCCTGTACTCTGCGGCTCATTAGCCATTCCAAACACCTCTGAACAGCAGGGATGCAGAGATTTTGGTGGATTGGGCAATTTGAATGTAAATGAGGTTTCACTGCTGAAACCAGAATCGGGAGAGTCAGAGAGTGTGTGTGTGTGTGTGGGGTGCTCCTACAATGAAGGATGGCGACAGAAAGGAGACCCTGGTGAGCATCTCCTTGTCCCTGCCAAAGGGAAGCACACATTCCCGGCGGCTCCTTGCAGGCTGCCAGGTCCGCAGCCATGCGCAGAGACACAATCTGATCAGCACTGGGCATTCACCCTCTTCCGTGAGTGTCAACACAAATAAGTCTCATGCCACAGGCCATAAAACCCACATGGGAAGATTTATTCTTTCCTGCCTGAGCTCAGCCAGAGACACTCCCCAAACCCTCCCCCTTCCTCTGGGCAGTGAGCGCCGTGCTCAGGCCATTCACCCACCGCAACTGAGTTCCTCAGTGGCCTGATCCTCAGGGCAAACACCTGCTAGAGTAGACCTCTTCCTGAGCAGGGTGGTGCCAAATCCACCCCATTATAGGGATTTGAAGGAGCGGTGAGAGAGCTAGTGACAGGCGAGGAACAGCCCCAGCTTGGAGGAGAGAGGTGGTATGGATTTGGGAAAAGCGAGCGATTTAGGGTAGAGGGGAACCTACAGTCTCTTCCCAGCTGGGTTTCCAGAAAGCTCTTGGGGCTGCATTATTGTCTAACCTTTCTCAAAGTGGCTTCTCAGATGGACCATCTGTGTCAGTCTGAAAACTTCTGATTTAAAAAGCAATAAGCTTAACATAGCAGAGGCCACATCATTTACCAGCACAGAAATATGATGATTTAGTTGGAGATTGGTCCTGCTTTGAGCAGGGGGTTGGACTAGATGACCTCCTGAGGTCCCTTCCAACCCTGATATTCTATGATTCTAATAGTGGGCAACTTAAATATTAACTGGTCAAATATCCCACCAAGACCCAACTTAGAAAAACAGTTTCTCCACTAACCGCTTCCTGGAACAGCTAGTTCTGAAGTAGGTATGTAAATATTGTTTAAAAAGTTAACTGTTTAAATGATTACAATTACATTGGCTAACCGATTAAAGGGAGAGGGGCTGGGGTCGCTCCGGCCGGCCCAGCGCAGCTGAGGCTGAGATTGGCTGGGGCTGGGGTCCCTCTGGCTGGTGCGGGGCTGGGGTTGCTGCGACTGGTGTGGGGCGGCCAGGGATGGGGTCGCTCCAGCCAGCACGGGGCAGCCGGCGCAGGGCTGGGGCTGCTGCAGCCGGCCGGTGCATGGCTGGGGCTGGGGCCGCTCTGGCCGGCCAGCGGAGGGCTGGCGCGGGGCTGGGGTCGCTCTGACCAACGGGGCAGCTGGCGCGGGGCTGGGGCTGCTCCGGCCGGCTGGAGCAGGGCTGGGACTGGGGCTGGGGTCGCTCTGACCAATGGGGCAGCTGGCGCGGGGCTGGGGCTGCTCCGGCAGGTGCATGGCTGGGGCTGGGGTCGCTCCATCCAGCCCCGGACGGCTGGCTGGCTGGCGCGGGGGATTAACGGTTAAGGTCAGTTAACGGTAAGCCTAATGCAGCATTTCTCAAATGCGCCACCAGGGGCTTTTCTTGCGGCCACAGCCTCCTGGGCTGTGATGGGGGAGGGGGCAAAGTAGTGGTCCCTTCCTGTTACTCCTGGATGCAGCGCCCTGGTGTTGGTTGCTGAGGTCACGATCAGAGGTTGGGCCCTGTCCCCCTCTGGAGACACCTGGGCACACACTGTAGGAGCAGGCAGCTGGTGAGTTCCCCACCTGCCCAGTGGCGGTGGGACTCAGGCTTTGGGCTTCAGCCCGGGGTGGCAGGGCAGCAGACTGGCTGCAGGGCTTCGGGCTCCAGCCCCAGGCTCTGGCTGCATGGCCCCATCCAGGGCTTAATTTGTCCCCAGGCTTGGCACGGCTGAGTAAGGCTGTTGTGAAAAGTGATATTAACAAACATACAAGTATCACTTTTCACAACAGACTTACTAGCTAGCAATAAATACATTACAATGATTTGGACGTGTATATGTGCATATGTATTTGTTTTTCCTAAAGCTAATTATGTTTTTTAGAAAAAAGTGTGAGACCGACCACCAGCAAGAGTTGGTGGCTGCACTCTGAGGCCACCAATACATTTGTCCTGAGAACCCCAGGCCTAATGCTTACCGGTTAACATTTTACATCCCTATTCTGAAGCACATAAGAGCAGAGGCTTCTCTGATTTAGTTCTCAATAACATACAGGAGCTGGTTCAAGGAGTAACTATAGCTGAGCCAGTAGGGAATAGTGACCACAGAATAATGAAGTTCAGCATCTTCTGTAGACATGAACTTGTACTCCCACAAGACGCAATGATTCCTTCTCCTCTCCTCTCCCTGGTGATGCTGCATGTTGTCTCTGTCCCGGGCTTGATGCTTGCCTCCACTTCAGGCATTTGATAGCTGCCAATGGACATTTTTAGTCCACCAGTTGTTTTGGATGGAAGTTCAGGACATGGAGAGAGCCAGAAGATGGTTCTAGCAGACAGGGAACCCTCTCCCTCCACATCCCAGCTGCTCTCCACCATCCCCCGTTTCACTGTTTTAATTCTATGTTAAATGTCACTCATTACTGCAGAGAATGGGAAGGTGTTTCCAGGACACTGTGCTTGCTCTGGGCAGCCAGAGAATGTAGAACCATTTCTTACAGAATACTGGGCGCACAAGGTTGCTGGAAACATCCAGGACAAAGGAAGGGTAAATACACAGAGTTGTTCTTTGCTGTGGGTGCTCACCCCAGCAAGGACCAGCAGAAACTCACATGACGTTCCATGGGCATCAAACCAGAACCAGGCCCAGTAGGTCCTGCTCTTCTTCATTCTGGAGCTGTTCTCAGAGAAGGGGTGGGGTAGTGGTGAGGGGTCCCTGGGACCCCCAAAGGACAGACTTAGCTCTGAGGCCATGTCGGTGAGTGCTTGTGGTCAGTATTGTTTATCGCCCATTTGTGTCTCAAGTAGCAATTTGAGCTGGGTGAGGCTCCCATAGCTGCTCCCAAGGGAGGTCTGTCACCCAGACAAAGGGGCCTGAGGGGGCTAGGGTGGAGCAGCCTGAAGTCTTCCCCCCTCCAAGCAGGCGATACCGTGCCTGCCTCAGTGATTCACCACACAGGTTGTAGTTATCGGGATCACAAGTCCCATCCAGTGGCTGCCTGCATTGGGAGGGGAGACACAGGGCACTGCCAGCGTGTGTGTGAGGCAGGGGCAGCTAATGACTGGAGATGGGCTGGGCGACTCTTTTACAGGTCAGCAGACAGACCCTTTTGCTCTGGCACAAGCCAGGTGACCCTGAGCCAGGGAGCACCCTGGGTAGGGCAGAAGGCTGTTCAGAAAGGCCTGCGTCTTTATGGGAACACTGAAGGAGTTACCTGTGGAGGAATTGCTGGGATAAGTAGGTAGTAAGTGTGCCCCCCCCCCCGGGTCATTCATGGGGAAACAGGAACCACGTATCAGTTGTGAAACACATACCTTCTTGGGGTGATGGCTCTGCTTGCACTCCAGGATAAGGTGCAGGGGAAGGAAGTTACTCCTCGCGCACCTGCCCCAGAGTCTCTCTCTCACTAGGAACCCTGTATAATGGAGATGTGCTCAGAGGCTGGAGCTTTTATACCCAGGAAGCCGCGTGAAACCTGACCCTAGATCTGTGGTATTCTGGGAAATGTAGTTCAGAACACAGGTGGCTATCTTGTCCCTGGAGCACCTGTGAATCTTTATGCTGAAGCTGTAATTTTCAGTTATTTCTGGGCAGTTCCCTGGTCAGTTTACAGCACAAAGGAGAATTAATTTATTTAAATGCATCTTTTACCTGCTTCTAGTGAGGAACTAAATGCGTCTTCTAAAAGGCATCAATCTGACCAGCTAGCTCAGTGGGTCCTCACCCAGCAGTGCTCCAGTCCTGCTGGAGGGAATGTGAGCACAGGTGGCGAGGTCTGGGTCCAGCCAGGAGTTCTACATTAGAAAAAGCTTAGTTTGTGTGCCGTATAACCATCCCCAGGGATTCAGAAATCAAGAGATTTTTTTTTAAATAATAAATTTGGGATACTGTTTGTTTTCCTTCAGGTTTCTGAGGTGCTGTAAAGGGCCAAGGTTTCTGAGGAGCTGTTCAGGGTTAGGATTTCCACAAGCAAGGAAGGGTGGGGTTAGAAACTTAATTTTAAAAAAATGAAATCTGAGATTCACACATCATCACTTGACTCCAGAAGCTGGGGCTTTAAGAAAAACACCACATATAGCAAGACTCACAATAAAAGTTTAAGACTTTCTCACCCCCCCTCCCATGCTGTTACACAAACATATTTATCCTAAACCTGGAATTACATGTTTGGATGCATCCAGTGTAAGTGTGGGTCCTTCAGGGGCTGATCAAAGTCAATGGGAGTTTTCCCACTGACTTCAATGGCTCTGGATCAGGCCCATATGGTGTATACAGAGAAAAACATATGTCCTGCAAATATTTTACATCCAGAAATGCTCCTACCCCTTGCCTGGTCACCTTAGAGAGATTAGGATACATGGGAATTCACTTCAGACCTATGACCCTCTCAGCACACACTTGTGCCTATAACTTCCAGTGCTTGCCTGTTGTTAAATTGGAATCAGTCCCATCTGAAGATAAATATGCCCAATGGCCTGTGATGGGATGTTCGATCGGGTGGGATCTGAGTTACTACAGAGAATTCTTACCTGGGTGTCTGGCTGGTGAGTCTTGCCCACATGCTCAGGGTTTAACTGATCGCCATATTTGGGGTTGGGAAGGAATTTTCCTCCAGGGCAGATTGGCAGAGGCCCTGGGGGTTTTTCACCTTCCTCTGCAGCGTGGGGCATGGGTCACTTGCTGGAGGATTCTCTGCACGTGGTTTAAAGACTTCAAGGATCTGAGGACTTCAGTAACTCAGACATAGGTTAGGGGTTTGTTACAGGAGTGGGTGGGTGAGATTCTGTGGCCTGCGTTGTGCAGGTCAGACTAGACGATCATAATGGTCCCTTCTGACCTTAAAGTCTATGAGTCTATGAATATAAGGGGGTTTTACAAGTCACCATACCTCTAAGAGCAGGTAATTGTCAACCAAGTCCTGCTGTGGGTTTCAATGGCCCAGGTTCTTAGCTACTAACTGAGGGTGCCTCCACCTGACTAATTAAGGGAGTCAGGAGCTCAACTATACCTTTCTATGTGATTTCAACTACCCCGACCCTACCCCTATGACTAGCCTGATACCTTGTACTACTCTTCTGACACCTTTGTAATGGATGAACCAACAATCAATGTACACTTTATTTGCAAGGGAAAATATAGAAGTACAATATAAAGGGAAGGGGAAGGTGGATTTGGAGTGGGTAAATCAGTAACACCATTACATCTTGAAAGTAACACAATCCCCAGGGTGGATTTCTCTGGAATCACAAGTCCAGTTTAGTCCATACTAGTGGGCTCTGTAATGTGGAGGAACCCACAGACCTTGATGAGTCGTTGAAAGCCTGAAGCTGCTTGAGTGAGACAAGGTGACGAGGGCACTGATTTGCCTGGGGGGCCAATATCGCAGTGGTAGCAACAGGCGTTACTCACAGTGGAAAAAAATCCCATGGTATAGAGGGCCTCCTCAGTGTTTCCAAGATAAGTTGCTCTCTCCCAGAAGAGTTTGGCAGATGCCTTTCAAGGAAAAATAAGCAATGCCCCTGGAGGCAGACAGTCGGGGGATCGCCCGCGCTCCCCTCGGGCAGGGGGAGACAGTCAGGGGATCGCCCGCGCTCCCCTCTGACAGGGGGAGAGAGTCGGGGGGGGTCGCCCGCGCTCCCCTGGGGCAGGAGAGAGAGTCAGGGGATCACCCGCGCTCCCCTCCGGCAGGGGGAGAGAGTCAGGGGGTCGCCCGCACTCCCCTCGGGCAGGGGGAGAGAGTCAGGGGGTCGCCCGCGCTCCCCACAGGCAAAGTTGTCTTCCTCTCATTCCCCCCTCCAATTGGCTTAGTCATCTCTCCATCCTCTAGGGTTTGCTCAATCACAAGGCTGATCGCCCGTGGCAAGATTAGCATGCTACACTCTTCCCCATCTCTCATCCACCCAGCAACAAGCCTAGCTCCCTTTTCAGTCAGACCCATTAGCCCTGGTTACGTGAGTTATTCTCTGCAACACCCCAATGAAACCTCAGCAGCCAGCACACAGCTTAGTCACTCCAGGGGGGGCTTGTAAGCGCCATTTTGCTGAGTGCTACCTGAGCAGGTAGGAGGAGCTTGTCACCAATAAGAAAGAGGGGGCATTTGGGAAATGCGCAGAGGGGTCAGAAACATGATGGAATTGAAAGATATCACCTGGAAGAAGAGACATGTTCAGTGGGGAAGTGTCCATCAGACCCTGTTTGAAATAGACAAACACTGCTATGGCTTGAGAAGCCAAAGATTCAGGCGAGTTTGTTGTGACCTGGGATAGTGTATTGTTGTGGGTATTTCCTTAACCTCAAATGTGGTCTCTCTCTTATATGACAATTAAAACATAGTTTAATACCAGCCTGGGAATGTAATTTGTTATTGCTGGATCAAAGGGAAAGCAGGTTGTATCTGAGTTGGGAGACTGGGTCCACCCCACACCACAGAGCTGGGGCTGACACCCACCATTTGGCTGTCAGGGAACCAAGTGATGTGGAAACAATGCTCAAGTCTTGTTCAAAAGGACCGTTTGGTCTAATGTTTAATGATTTTCTACCTCGTACTGCCTTTCAGCTAACCTGGTTCTTGCTGTTTGGCGCAGGGCCCTCTTACTGGGAGATAGCTCTCTGCTGCAGCTGAGATGTGCCAAGGCACCTAAACTGGCCCTTCCTTGGTATCAGAGAGAGGCGACTGCCGGTAGGCAGCTCTGTCCTTAGGAACGTGCGTTCAAGCCAAATGGAGAAGTTGGTTGTTTTCTAGTGCCTGGCTATCTGTACAGTTCTATGTTGGGGGGGCTGGAATATTGTGTATTGTCAGAGGCAGAAAGAATAAATAAATACATATTGGGGAAAGTAGTGTCTGGCCCTTGGAGGCAGCCTTGGCCAACGATGCAGGGAGGTCATAGCAGCCTGTGCACTTGTCACAGTGCTGAAAGGTGAAATTAGGGCTAAAGAAGGGCCCTGGGTACCACTGGGGACACATGCCTGAAAGTACAAGATCCCGTTGCACCTGCACTCTAGTACATTGGTATGTGCTGATTAGTATTTTGGACAAAGTCAGACCAAGGGAGGCAGTTCATGAGTCTCCTGGGGCTTCCTGGCTGGGTGGTGGCACTTTGGCAAGAGCTACTGGGGAAAGAGCAGGTATTTTCATAGATTTGTAAAGTTTAAGGCCGGAAAGGACCATCTGATCTGATCATCTAGTCTGATCTCCAGTATATCACAAGCCATTTAATTTCACCCAGTTACCCCTGTATTAAGACCAATAACTTGTGTTTGTCTAAAGCATCTTCCAGAAAGGCATCCAGTCTTGACTAGAAGACATCAAGGGATGGAGAATCCACTGCTCCCTTTGGTAGCTTGTCCCAACGTTCAGTTAAAATGTTGCCTTACTTCTAATTGGAATCTGTCTGGCTTTAGCTTCCAGTCACTGGTTCTTGTTCTGCCTTTCTCTGCTAGATTAAAGAGCCTCAGTATTTTCTCCCTGTGAAGGTAATGATACACTGTAATCAACTCCCGCTCAATCTTCTTTTGGATAAACAGACCAAGCATGGGCGGTGGGTATAATAAGCCAGGGAAGGCTCTGCCTTCCCTAGCCGCAGCCGCAGGACACTGGGCTGGGGCTGCTCCGTCCCCGAGCTGGCTGACGCAGCTGGGGCTGCTTGGGCCCCGAGCCGGCTGACGCAGCTGGGGCTGCTCCGTCCCCGAGCCGGCTGACGCAGCTGGGGCTGCTCCGGCCCCGAGCCGGCTGACATAGCTGGGGCTGCTCCGTCCCCGAGCCGGCTGACACAGCTGGGGCTGCTCCGGCCCCGAGCCGGCTGACGCAGCTGGGGCTGCTCCGGCCAGGGCTCGGGTGGGTCCGTCGGCCTGCTACAGCTGGCCTGGGGCTCCTCTGGCGGCGGGGGTGGGGGTGGCCCGGGGCTTCTCCAGCCACGGGAGAGGAGGGTGGGGGACTCAGGCCGTGGGGGCCAGGGCCTCATGCGAAATGGGTGAGACCACGGGGCAAGCCTCCTGGAATGGGGGGGTCCACCCTCCGCCCATGAGATCAAGCCCTTTCACTCTCAATGCAAAGCATTTTCTCGAGTCATCCAATCACTTTTGTGGCTCTTTTCTGCACCTCCTCAATTTTTCAACAGCCTTTTAAAAATGTGGACACCAGAACTGGACGCAGTATTGCAGTATCGGTCTCATGATTAATCGCAGTTTTAATCGCACTGTTAAACAATGATAGAATACCATTTGTTTAAATATTTTTGGATGTTTTCTACATTTTCAAATATATTGATTTCAATTACAACACAGAATACAAAGTGTACAGTGCTCACTTTATATTTTTATTACAAATATTTACACTGTAAGAAAACAAAAGAAATAGTATTTTTCAATTCACCTCATACAAGTACTGAAGTGCAATTTCTTCATCATGAAAGTTGACCTTACAAATGTAGAATTATGTACCAAAAAATAACTACACTCAAAAATAAAACAATGCAAAACTTTAAAGCCTACAAGTCCACTCAGTCCTATTTCTTGTTCAGCCAATCGCTCAGACAAACAAGTTTGTTTACATTTGCAGGAGATAATGCTGCATGCTTCTTTTTACAATGTCACCTGAAAGTGAGAACAGGCGTTTGCCTGGCACTGTTGTAGCCGGCATCGCAAGATATTTATGTGCCAGATGCACTAAAGATTCATATGTCCCTTCATGCTTCAACCACCATTCCAGAGGACATGCGTCCATACTGATGACGGGTTCTGCTCGATAACGATCCAAAGCAGTGCAGACCGATGCATGTTCATTTTCATCATGAGTCAGATGCCACCAGCAGAAGGTTGATTTTCTTTGTAGGTGGTTCAGATTCTGTAGTTTCCGCATCACAGTGTTGCTGTTTTAAGACTTCTGAAAGCATGCTTCACACCTCGTCCCCCTCAGATTTTGGAAGGCACTTCAGATTCTTAAACCTTGGGTTGAGTGCTGTAGCTATTTTTAGAAATCTCACATTGGTACCTTCTTTGCGTTTTGTCAAATCTGCAATGAAACCGTTCTTAAAACAAACAACATGTGCTGAGTCATCATCCGAGACTACTATAACATGAAATATATTGCAGAACGTGGGTAAAACAGAGCTGGAGACATACAATTCTCCCCCAAAGAGTTCAGTCACAAATTTAATTAACACATTTTTTTAACGAGCATCATCAGCATAGAAGCATGTTCTCTGGAATGGTAGCCGAAGCATGAAGGGGCATAGGAATGTTTAGCATATCTGGCATGTAAATACCTTGCAATGCTGACTACAAAAGTCCCATGCGAACTCCTGTTCTCACTTTCTAGTGACATTGTAAATAAAAAGCGGGCAGCATTATCTCCTGTAAATGTAAACAACCTTGGTTGTCTTAGCGACTGGCTGAACAAGAAGTAGGATTGAGTGGACTTGTAAGCGCTAAAGTTTTGCATTGTTTTGTTTTTGAGAGCAGTTATGTAACAAAAAAAACCCCTACATTTGTAAGTTGCAAGTTTGTCAAGTGCCTTACAAAAGTTCGAGTGTATTACATCTACGTAGTTTCCTTTATCAACCAAATTTTTAATGTCAAAGAATTAAATCAGGTTTGTTTGAAAGATTTATTTTCCATAAAACCATGTTGGCTGGCATTAATTATATTCCTATCCTTTAATTGTTCATAAATTGAATCCCATGTCAGTTTTTCTATTATTTTCCCCAGGATTGATGTCAGGTTAACTGATCTGTAGTTAATTGGATCATCCCACTTGCCCATTTTGAATACTGGCACATCATTAGGGCTCTTCCACTCTTCTGGAATTTCCTTGCTATTCCAAGATTTATTAAAAATTAACACCAGTGGGCCAGAAATCTCCTCAGTGACTCAATTCTTTTAGCACTTTTGGGTCAAGTTAACTGGTCCTGTTGAAAATTTTTTTGTATCCCTAGTAGACAACATCTTCCTTAGTTAAGAATGGACTGGAATGTACTTCATGATCCTCATGTGATATAAGTACACCATCCTGCTTCTTTCCAAATATAGAACATAAATATTTATTGAACACTTCTGCCTTTTCTACATCAACAGTGTTACAATCTCCATACAGTAATGGGCCTATACAATTGCTAGGATTTCTTTTGTTCTTAATATATTTAGAAAACGCCTCCTCATTCTTCTTAGTTCTCTGGTGTATTTAGCTTCCCTTATCAATTTTCTACACTTCATAACTTCTAATGTATATAGATTGCTATGTATTTTCACTTTTTTCCTTTTCCTATATGTGACTTTATTGCTAGTCATTGCCTTCACTTCACCACTGAACCAGGATTGGCTAACAGCCCAAGTCTCAATTTCTTGATTGCAGAATCGTGGCATTTTGGCCATCTAATAAACTCTTCTTAACTCCCAATTTTCATTCAGATTTTTCGGTCTAAATTTTCCTCCCAATTAATTTCATTCAAATTTTCTCAATTTTGGAAACTTCACTCTTTTGAAGCACCAAATTATATTACTAGTTAGAACTGTCCTCTGATTGCCTACATTGAATGAAATCAGATCACGATCACTGGTCCCTAGGCATCTACCAACTTCTAGTACACTGATGAATTAATCTTTATCAGTCAGAATGAGGTCCAAAATAGAATTACCTTGCATTGCATGTAATACCTTTTGCATTAGAAAATTATGGGTTTTAGAAGCTCTAATAGGGTGTGGGGTATTTGTCCTACCAAAATCAAGTTTCTGATAACAGCATTCCCATACAGAGAGAGCGCTTGCAGGGTGCCCGTGGGAGATTGGCTGGATATATCAGGTTGGTTGGTTGGTTGGATGCTGTGAAAGGTGCCAGACTGACAGCCCTGATGACTGGAGTCCTCTCCTTACCCATACAATAGCTGCAGCATTGACAGTGACAGCGCAAACTCCTCAACCAGGTGCTTCAGGCCGGGTCTGGAGGCAGGGGAGGCTATGGCCGGGTCTGTGGATCCAGGCTCTGGGTGTGAAAGGGGGAGAGGATCCAAGGGTCTACAGCTGGGTACTCAGACTCTGCCTCAGGGACTGGATGGATAGGGCAGGAAGCCAGGAGTCACATGAGCCATTTGCTTGGTTGTGGAGGAGCTTACGGTTGGCTGAGTGTATTTTGTTTTAATCCATCCTTGTCTAGAGGGTCATTGCCTGGTCACATGTATCTCTGGCAGCCTCCACAGAGAGGCCCAGAAGTTGATGGGGACACTTTGGGTATGTTTACACTGTATGTAAACATTCTGGCTCGGGCTGGAGTCCAGGCTCTAGGACCCTGCGAGGTGGGAGGATCCCAGAGCTCAGGCTGCAGCCTGAGCCTGAATGGCTACACCGCAATTACACAGCCCCGTAGCCCAAGCCCTGCGAACCCGAGTCAGCTGGCACCGGCAAGCTGTGGGTTTTTAATTGCAGCATAGACATACCCTTTGTTCAGAAATGGACTGACACCCCCACACCCTTTCGAAATGGCCACTCGGCAGCCACCAGCTGGTAGCAGCTTTCAGGCCTGGCGACTGTCAGCTCTTTGAAGCAGAGATTCTCTTTTTGCCCTGTGTTAGTACGGTACCTAGCACCATGGGGCCTGGTCCGTGGCAGGGGCTCTAAGCACCATGGTAATACAAATAATGTAAGTACCGACCTGAGTCACCCAGTGCTAGCCTGCTCCAACACTGCAGTTCTCTCCAATGGGGAAGTTCATGTCTGTAGTCGCTTTCCTCAGTGCTCCTGCCCAGAACATCCCACTCCCGTGTCTGCGTGGGAACCACCTCTGAGCCCCAGGTGGCTGAGCTGACAATGCCAGCACACAGGGAAGCCACGCTAGTTAGAAGAACCAGGGAGGGCTGTGGGGCAGTGCGCAGATCACTCTGGGGCGTCACATACTCTCTGCTCCATCTGCTAAAGCAGGGGTCTCAAACTCAAATGACCACGAGGGCCACATGAGGACTAGTACATTGGCCGAGGGCCGCATTACTGACACCTCCCCCCGCCACCCTTGGCCCTGCCCCCACTCCACCCCTTCCAACCCCTTCCCTGAAATCTCCACCCCAACTCTGCCCCCTTCCTGCCCCCAGGGAGGGCAGGAGGGGTGTGGGGTGTGGTGGGGGCTCAGGGCAGGGAGTTGGGGTGTGGGCTGCAGGAGGGGTGTGGGGTACAGCAGGAGGTTGGGCTGCAGGAGGGGCTCGGGGGGCGGGCTCCAGCCCGACATGCACCGGGGGCAGGGCAGGCCGCCTGCCTGCCTGTCCCCGCACCGCTCCGGGAAGTGGCCGGAACCTGGGGGAGGAGGGGCACAGGGGTCTGTGTCTTGCTGTTGCTTCAGGCACCACCCCCAGCAGCTCCCATTGGCCGGGAACGGGGAACTGCGGCCAATGGGAGCTGCTGGGGGCGCTGCCTGAAGCAAGAGCAACACACAGAGCCCTGTGCCCCCCTTCCCCACGTTCCGGCCGCTTCCCGGAGCGGCAGGGGGCAGGGCAGGCAGGGAGCCTGCCCTTCCCCTGGTGCGCGTTGGGCTGGAGCCGCTCTAGGTAAACGCGGGGGGAGGGGCGCGAGGAGCTCGCGGGCCGCAGAAAACAACCCCGTGGGCTGCATGCGGCCCCCGGGCCACGTGTTTGAGACCCCTGTGCTAATGCCTAGTTTGACGAACAGGTGGGAGATATTTGATGGGGGAAGCAGGGACCCAAGATCACCTAGATAACCTCTGGGATTTATACTCTGTGGCTCAGTCAGGCTGCACACAAGAGTAGGACATAAACGCAGACAGCTCCAAATGTGATCAGTACCTGCAACTGAGTGAGGCAAGAGGAAACCAAGCTGAAACTTAGAGTATGCCTACCCTGCACTGTTAGCCCAAAGATCAGTGGGACCTGAGCCCACTGACTCAATGTTTGTAACCCCAGGCTTGAGCGTCCACATGAATATTGACCCTAGGTTCAGAATTTCTGTGCTCAGGAGTCTACACTCGATTACACAGACCCAAGTCAAACCAGCCTAGGCCCGGCTTTCTAGCACCCTACCCACTTGTAGCCACTGTAGCCCTTGTTTTTTGGTGCAGTGTGGGAAAACGTGACTGTCCACCTCCCACGTTAGAGGAAGCTGTCGCAACCTGCCAACACAACCTGCCATGTCACCTTTTGGGTCTGCATGCTCCCGTCATCCAGAGCCAGCAACACGGAAATGTCACCACTGTCTTTCTTGGGGTTTCACTCCTGTTTCAGGAAATGAGCAGAGCCTCCATTAGACACTGGTGGACAGTTCGGTGGCATTTTCTGACCTACCAAAGGCATCTGTCAGAGGAGGAGGAGGATACAAACATGGCAGACTCAAACTGGCTGATGCTGCTCACAGCTCTTGGTATAGCTGCTGATTCTCTTACACTGACTGGCTCTTCTGGAGCAGGGCCACAAACAGAGACTGGTGGGGTCACATAGTCAAGCAGATCGGGATGATCACGTGTGGGTCCAGAACTTTAACATGAAGAAAGCTACATTTCTGGTGCTTTGTGAGCAGCTTGCCTCAACCGTCTAAGCATAATGACATATGCATGAGGATGGACATGCAGTCCAGAAATGGGTTGTTATAACCATCTGGAAGCTGGCTACCCCAGACTGCTGCAGGTCCATTGCTAATCAGTTTGGCATGGAAAGTCAACTGTGGGTGAGGTGTTGGTGGAGGTTTTTAAGGCAAGCAGGAGTGGTGGGCATAAATAATATCCCTGAAGTAATTGCTGGTTTTCAAAGAATGGGGTTTCTAAACTGCACTGGAGCCACTGATGGGACTCGTGTGCCCATAGTTTGCCCTCCTCAAGGAGCATGAGTACATGAAGCACAAAGGGTACTACTCCATTGTTATGCGGGGCCTTGTGGACCACAAAGGTAAATGTATGGAAACGTTCATGACACCAGGGTTTCCCACTGATCAGGAGTCTACCTTTATAGTCAGGCTGGGACACTATTCCCAGGAAATGACATTGTCAGACATGAAGTAACCATCCCCACTGTTATTCTGGGGGACCCCACGTACCCCCTTTTGCCTTGGCGTATAAAACCATACCCTGATCTCAGAGGCCCTGGCAAAAGTGTTTAATTATGCTCTCAGTAGGTGTAGAAAGGTGGTTGAATGTGCGTTTGGCAGATTGAAATCTGATGCTGTTTACAGAACCGTTTGGATTCCAATGTCATCAATGCTGTCTGCATTACTGTGTCTTGCTGTGCTCTTCACAATCTTTGTGACTCCAAAGGTGGGCCATTTGTCCCTGGGTGGCCCTGTGACAGTAATGGGTTGCTGAACCGATGCATTTCCTGGCTGAGTGTACCTGTCATAGCTGGAGCAGGATGCACCCGGGCAACAGAAATCAGGGATGCTTTGTATACCCACACTGTGGACTTCCCTGGGCAATGGAAGATGGAAAATAGTATGTTTATGGATGTATTTGTGCAGCAGCTTTCCCAGTAAATGAAGTACTGTCACTGTATGCTAAGAATGGGGGGGTGTTAATTGTCAGGAATTGTTAATTGTGGATGAGACAACTGTTAATATAATGGTGGGGGACAATGGTCGGTGTGACATGAACTGTGGATTTTCATTGTGGATTGATCAGAATAGATGTATTGAGAAAGTGCATTTGGATGCAACTTCTCAGTTGCACTTTACATGTTTTTATCATTCTTATTAAAAATACACATTATATGATGTGATGCAATCATGGTAAAAACTTTATGAATGAAATAAAAGCCTTTTCTTATGACTGTATTACAAAAAAGCAACATTAAAGCATTGTCAGGCAGGCCAGCTGTCATTGCAACACCAAAACACCAGTAATAAACCAATGCCAAAGCCAATCATAAAACAAAGCGCATAAAGAAAACCCTGTGAATAGTATAAACAATGAAACCAGGGCCAACAAATAAATTCCCTACTTTTGCAAGTTCTCTGGCCCCCTCATCTCCTCTCCCTTTCTTGTGTGTTTAGCACATACTTAGAGCCACTGCATGGGGGTGGAGGCCAGTAGGAGCTACGTTTGCCCTGTCCAGTTAGTGTTGTCCCAGTTGGGCCACTCAGCCATGGAATTGTCCAATGTGTTCCTGGCCTGCGGCATATGGTACTGTGTAGGGGACTCAGGATGTGGTGGGGGTGCAGCAGGAGCCTCTTAAACGGGTCTTTCTGGAGCACTCTCTCTTTCTCCCTCAAGCAACATTCCTGTTCCACAAACTGCACTGCCAGCCTCTTCTCATGCACTGCAATTCTGTCCTCAGGCTCTGCAACCTGTCTGTGCCTTTCCCCTTGCCATGAATCCTTTTTGCGTGGGTACTGCACCTGCTTGTTTGCCCTGTCTAGAATGTCCACCATACTTTCACATCATGGAAACACATCCTCTTGGACTGCTCTCTGACGGTTCAAAATCCCAGGGTCCTGCTGAAGTATGGCTAAGCTGCACAAGGGCCTGCACAGGCTGAAAGCAGACATCAAATCGTAGCAGTGTAGAACTGGAAGGGACCTCATCTAGTCCAGTCCCCTGCACTCAAGGCAGAACTAAATAGTAGCTAGACCATTCCTGACAGCTGTTTGTCTAACTTGTTCTTAAATCCTCCAATGACGAGATTCTACAACCTCCCTAGGCAATTTGTTCCAGTGCTTAACCACTTTGACAGTTAGGAAGTTTTTTCCTAATATCCTAGAGTTACCATATTTCCACAATCAAAAAAGAGGACACTGGGGGAGGGGGGGGAGCCCCACTCTAGCCCTGCCCCCGCCCTGCCCCCATCCACTCCCTCCCACTTCCCACCCTGACTGCCCCCCTCAGAACCCCCAACACCCCCTGCTCCTTGTCCCCTGACTGCCCCCTCCTGGGACCCATGCCACTAACTGCCCCCTAGGACCCCACCCCCTATCTAAGCCTCCCCGCTCCTTGCAGGGCCGGCTCCAGGGTTTTGGCCGCCCCAAGCAGCCAAAACCAAAAAAAAAAACCAACAAAAAAAAGCCGCGATCGCGATCTAAAAAAAGACACGATCGCGATCTGCGGCTGCAATTCGGCGGGAGGTCCTTCACTCCCAGGCGGAGTGAGGGACCCTCCGCTGAATTGCCGCCGAATACCTGGAACTGCCGCCCCTGTCCGGAACGGCCGCCCCAAGCACCTGCTTGAGAAGCTGGTGCCTGGAACCGGCCCTGGCTCCTTGTCCCCTGACTGCCCCCTCCTGAGACCCCCCCCTGCCCTAACTGCCCCCCTAGGACCCTACCCCCTACCTGTACCCTGACTGCCCAAAAGCTTATCCACACCCCCACCCCCAGACAGACCCCCCTGAACTCCCGACCCATCCAACCCTGCTCCCTGTCTCTTGACTGCCCCCTCCAGAACCTCCCTGCCCCTTCTCCGACCCCCTGGCCCCCTTACCGTGCCGCTCAGAGTGCTGTTGAGCGGCGCGCTGGGCAGCGCGGAGGGAGCAGGGGGAAGAGCTCCAGACTGCCGGAGGCCCGATGCGAACGGCCGGCCGGCGATCTGCGAATGCAGGGAGGGGGAGGGAGGGAGAGAGAGGAGGGGAGTGATTTCAAGTTGCAGGGGAGAGGAGGGGGAAGCGGAGGAGGGGCTCTGGCTGTCGGAGCCCCGTGCGGGTGGCCCGACCGGGGCGGTAGCCCCGGCGCCGCGGTTCGCGGGGGGGGGGGGGGGGGGGGAACTCCGGACATTTACAAATTCCCCCCGGACACTATTTTTAACTCAAAAAAGCCGGACATGTCCGGGAGAATCCGGACGAATGGTAACCCTATAATATCCAACCTAAACCTTCCTTGCTGCAGTTTAAGCCTATTGCTTTTTGTCCTAGCCTCAGAGGTTAAGCAGAACAATTTTTTCACCCTCCTCCTTGTAACAACCTTTTATGCACTCGAAAATTGATGTCCTCCTCAGTCTTCTCTTTTCCAGACTAAACAAACCCATTTTTTTCAATCTTTCCTCATAGATCAGGTTTTCTAGACCTTCAGTAATTTTTACTGCTCTCCTTTGGACTTTCTCTAATTAATCCACATCTTTCCTGAAATGCGGTGCCCAGAACTGGACATAATTCCCCAGTTGAGGCCTAACCAGTGCTGAATAGAGTGGAAGAATGACTTCTTGTGTCTCGCTTACAACTCCTGCTGACAGCCCAGAATGACGTTCGCTTTTTTTGCAACAGTGTTACACTGTTGACTCCTATTTAGCTTGCGATCCACTATAACCCCAGATCCCTTTCCGCAGTACTCCTTCCTAGGCCGTCATTTCCCATTTTGTATGTGTGCACCTGACTGATCCTGTCTAAATGGAGCACTTTGCATTTGTCCTTATTGAATTTCATCCTATTAACTTCAGACCATTTCTCCAGTTTGTCCAGATCATTTTGAATTTTAATCCTATCCTCCAAAGCACTTGCAACCCCTCCCAGCTTGGTAACATCCACAAACTTTATAAGTGTGCCTTCTATGTCATTATCTAAATCATTGATGAAGAAATTGAACAGAACCAGACTAGGATTGATCCCTGCGGGACACCACTCGATATGTCCGTCCGGCTTGACAGTAAACCACTGATAACTATTTTCTGGGAACAGTTTTCCAATTGTCTCAGTACTTCAAACAAGGTTCAGTGCCTTCACTGAGAAAAGGGCCTGTGGAATTTCAAGGCCAAAAATGATACTTTATAAAACTCTGATTCAGTATATTGTTAGAGGAATGCTTCGGTGCCCAGAAGCTCCATGAACACAACCGAGTTAATCAAAGTTAAAAGAGTGAACACAAGATAAAATTTACAAATGCTGTGGGGAGGTGGCCTGTGGTTTACTACCTAAGCGTTCTCTATCCTTTCAGGCATTCCACATTCTGGAGGACATAACAATCTTGGAGTTTCTTGAATGGCAAAGGGACATTCTATTCCAAGCTGCTGGTGGAAAGCCAGCCATGTATGGCATAGGGGTTTTCAAGTTGATGGTGATTGAGCAGTACATCTCCAAGTGGAGTGGGCGGGTGTCCTACAGAGATGTGCCCAGAAAAATGTACCCTTACACAAACTGTGACTATCTATCTGGAGTTTCTACTACAGGAAAAGTTTGCAGCTATCAACACCTGGGACTGGGTCAAAATTCCTGGGGGAATCAACAGGATGCTGCATTAGTGTCCACATGGATTACTGCCTCCCGACAGCTTCCTATACAGCCTGCTCTGACTACATCTACCTATGACTACATGCAAGCACACGTGATAACACAAACACTCAAAGAACTACACAGCCATTCCCCAGCCGCATCTCCCAGTCTGCAAACAACCCCCCAACTGTATGTTGGATATTGGTTTTGTCACACATGCACTACGTTGTACCTGCCCTCCATCACCCCTATGCAGTTTACTGTTTACAGACAGTTTGTTATGCTGTGGTGTGGCTGATTTGTACAGAGCAGCATACTAAAAGGGAAGGCCTTATAAGGTTCTTACTCTTAACACCTTGGCACAGACATCTCTGGAGGCATGTGCGAGTATCAAGTAAAAATTTAATGTGAAATGTTTGTTTCACTGTTTGTGCTTCCCAGTCTCTTCTGCGTTCCATGTGGTGGCCATGTAATGCCAAGGAGCAAGCATGCAATCTGCCCTCAGTGTATACACGCTGCTAACCACAGCTTGCAATACATTTTTATTTGGGTCGTAAAACAGAAATACTTCCCATCCCCCTATATTAACAACCACAAAATGAATCCAGAAACTGACCAGGGTCCAGGGCTATGTCTGCTGTCAGCACCATGGCGGGTTGCTCCTCCAGGGGCTCATCAAATAGCTTCTCTAGGTACGGATCCAGGATGCACTGCAGCTGCTCTGGCATTAAAGCCTCCTTGCAGATTGGTGTGAGCACCAGAATCATTTTGCTAGCCTGATCAGGCATCTGCTGGCTCTTCTCCAGTCCTAGACTGGATCTGGGGCTGAGAAAGTTGCCATCCCGGTTGACCAGGTCTCCAGTCCAGTGAATCCCCAACATTGCCAGCTTCTTCAGTATTTCTGGGTACGCATGGTCATTCTTGGAACTCTTACTGAAGTCGAACGTTTTGCTCACCTCGCACCAGTTTTACCAAAAAGCTGGCTGTGATCATGTGACCAGGGAGCAGTGTGCTTGGCAACCGACGACTTCTTGTCAGTGACCACTGCAAACCCACAAGAAAGTTCACTCTGTTTGTAGCTCAGTGGTCAGAATAAATAAATGTAAGGTTTCAAACCCAAACAGCTGTACTTGACTCCCAGGAAACAGAAGCAACTCTGCTGGTTTGATTGGCTAGTCTTGGGATTGAAAGGACAATTCCCCATGGAATTGTGGCATAGCATTGGCAGCCTCTCAGGACATGAGTCTGGGAGACCCAGACCTGAGCTGAGCCCACACAGCAAAACAATGGAGTTTGGACCCAAGTCACAGAGTTGGGCTCAAACACACCCATGCTCTTGCTGGGTCCTGGGGCCTGGGCGATTTACTGGCCTGACTCAGACAAAATTGTGTGTAGATGGAAGGGGGCTTTGGGCTCAAGCCTGAGCCCACATTGCAGCGTAGACATACCCTTACTCACCCAGAGAGCACAGGATGGGCTAGAGATACACACAGGCCAGCAGGTACCCTGGGCCTTAGAAAACCTGTGCAGACAGTGCCATCCAGGTACATGCACACAGTCAGGCAAAACACTCCTCGAGGAGCACGCCAGACTCTCCCCCAGCAGCGGGCAGAGCGCAGACCTGCGGCCAATGCCCCTGCAACTCACCCCAGTGCAGACGATGGATTTCCCTTCTGCCCCCATCAGCTCTCACCTTGCGTGCTACCCAGTCACCACTGTGACAGATTCAAGGATATTGCAGAAAATTGCTGTAACACCTGGGAGTTCAAAAGACTATATTAAAAATATGCCAGAAAAGTATGGACTTTTGGGATAACTAGTCTTTAAGTGGCTTTCCAGGCAAATTCCCTAGGGAGAGGCTAATGCAAATTCCCCAACTCCAGTTATGGAAAAACACAGCCCTTTGAAGCTATGTCCTGGGGAGAGGGCCGTAGTGTGCTGATTACCTGTTACAGGAGGCCAAGATCAGAAGCCCAAACAGTATAAAGAGACGGCTTCTCTGCCCAGTCTCTGTTCTGGTTCTGGTTCTAAGATGGATGAACATGTAACCGTGGGGAAAACCCATTTGTGGGGTTTGAAGGACTAAACCCTACTAGAGCCTTAGGTTGGAGTTGGGGGGGGACCTCTGGTAAGCTTTTTAGTACGTGGGCAGGTTCTTATATTTCTTTAATATGTTTTTTTTTCCTGTACCACTTTTATCCCAAGAATAAATGTTCTTGCTTAGAAGAAGCTGTGTGATAACTTGTAACTGCTGGAAATACACTGGTCATAGTCCTTGGAGAGAAAGCAAAGTGCCTAAAGAGACCAGCCCCTGCAGTCTGTCTCGCTGTGGATATCACACTGGAAGGCAGGGAGCTGTGTACCCTTAAAAATCCCTGGTCGGGATGAGTGAGACACAAGTCTCCGCCCAACAGCTGGGAGCTGGGAACCTAGAGTGGGTGCCCGTGGTGAAGGGGAATACAGGTGCAGTTACCCCGAATCGTAACAATCATCTGTCCTCCTCTCCCACCCTAGCACCTCCCTTCATGCTGGTAATGGAGAACTCAGTCTAATTTACTATTGAGGCATTTTTAAGCGCCACAGAGTTTTATAAACATTAATTAGCCATCATCATCCCAGCAGGGGTCAGGATCATCACCCCATTTTACAGATAGGGAAGAGGCTTGAAAGCCAGAGTTAGCGTGGGACACTCTGGTTCCCTCCCAGGCTCTGACAACACCTCTTTCTCCTAGACAGCAGCAGAGACAAACCAAACATTAAATACTCACATAGCGGCTCTCCTTCCCGGGAAGGAACCACAAAGATTGATGCCACTCCCAACCCTGCAGGAAGCTTGGATCCCATGGCAGCCGTGTAAAAGCCTGAAGGGAGAAGAAGAGCATTGCTAGATCACAGTCACCAATTGAGGCCAATTAAAAACATACATTAACACAGTGGTTCTCAAACTTTTGTACTGGTGACCCCTTTCACACAGCAAGCCTCTGAATGCGACCCCCCTTATAAATTAAAAACACTTTTTTACATATTTAACACCATTATAAATGCTGGAGGCAAAGCAGGGTTTAGGGTGGAGGCTGACAGCTCGTGACCCCCCATGTAATAACCTCCCGACCCCCAGTTTGAGAACCCCTGCATTAACACAAGAGCCTAAAGTGACTGTGGCCATTTCTGCAGTGGCTTGGTGCAAGGTGCAGCATGGGCACCTCATCAACCGGAGTCTAGCACTGCCCCGCATTAGGCTGACTGCTTCTCCCAGCCTCTCCCGCAGTCCTGCCAGTTCCCTTCACAGCCCTCACAAGTCCCTCACACTCGCATTTCACTCTGAGCACTTCTCTGTCACGTCCGCTGGCTGTAGACTGAAGTGTTGTGAGCAGCTCAGCCTCACCAAGTCTGTGAATTCAACTCCTTCTCACGAAGCCAGGCTTAGATGTTTGTAGGGCCCCTGCCTCATTTGTTCCAGACGTCAGAAGGTGTGTAGTGAATGAGGCAGGGGATGGCAGGATGAAAAAGAATGGACTTGTAGCTTAAGCAGATGAATGCCACCCTGAAGAATTGCAATCTATCCCTGCCTCTGCCACAGGGTGCCTGTGTGTTGCTTCACAAGTCACTTAGTGAAAAGATTAATTGCGTGTTCCTCATTTTCTGGGGGCCCAACCTGAGACCCTGGGCTCTGATTTTCAGAAGTACTGAGCACTCACAGCTGGTGTCACAGGGAGCTCTCTTTTTATACATTACTTATATGGGAGGAGAATTCCCTTTTGCCAGGCACCTGGAATGATACCCTATGGAGGTCCGCCTGTGATAGCTCATCCTTCCTGCACCTTCTTTTTGCATCTGTGATGGGTGAAGCCTAGTGCAAGGTACTCCTCAGACACTGAACTTAGGGGTCCCCTACCTCCCTTTGCTTTCATTCCTGGTCAGTCCAGAATCAGAAATTGCTTCCCTCCTCTGCCCAGGCTGGGACATTTGCATCCTCCTCCTCGAATCTCTCACAGCTGTGTGCATGTCCTCCAACACTTCTCCTCTAAGGAAAGAACTGGTGATTCACAAATCTGTCTGTGCCTGACTCACAAGCATTTCAACTGCAATTTTAAAATCCATCTGGTCAGCCCTGCTCCTCTCTCTTCTCCCAGGGTAGGTAGGTGTGGCAGGGTCCTTGACAGCCCAGCAAACTGACAGCTCTTACACAGTGTGCAAACGAGGGACGAAAAGCAACCTAACAAAATGCACTGAGCTGGTAACAGGTGAAGGTACAGGCCACTCTGCCCCTCTCCTCATCTCAGTGATACACTACAGCGGGGGGTCGACCTAAGATACGCAACTTCAGCTACGTGGCGTATTTTAGGTCGACTTACCTGGCTGTGAGGACGGCGGCAAGTCGACCGCTGCCGCGCCGCCGTCAACTCCGCTACCGCCTCTTGCCGCGGTGGATTTCCGGAGTCGACGGTAGAGCCATCAGGGATCGATTTTATCGCGTCTTCACTAGACGCGGTAAGTCGATCCCCGATAGACCGATTGCTACCGCCGGATCGGCGGGTAGTGAAGACGTGCCCTTAGATATGTTGGTGACGGGGCTAGATAAGTTACTAGATAGCCAGATCAGGCCTAAACTCTGGAAGCAGATTCAGAGAGAACACCCAAAGCCAGAAATCCAGGGTAAAGTCACCTCGGTTTCGCCCAAACCATCACCACCAGCAGGGAGCCACCTGTTCCAGATACCGACCAGCAAACAGGAGCTAGGGAAGTGCTAGGAAATCTTCCTGCTTCAACTCAGGAGCCAGCCTCTAACGATTGCTAACGAACTCTCCACAGGTGGCCACTGATTACATACGATTCATTTTCTGGGGGACTAAACTTGAGGCCCCTGAAATCTGATTGGCAGAAGTGCTGAGCGCTCAGCTGCACCTGAAGTCACTGGGAGTGCCGCTCTAATCTATGAAGTGCTACACAGAACGCTAAGTAGTCTGAAAAATCAAGTCCAGCCATTTCAAATTGGGCAGCCTAACTCAGTCGATACTTGATAACTGTATCCTTAATCTTTGGGCCAATACCTCCCTACCTCCTGGGCAACTTGGGATGATACATTCATTCAAATATGTGAAGGTCTCAGATCCTGTGCTGAGAAGCACCATAGAAATGTCCATGAGGAAATCAGTAATTCCATATTCAATGCAGTGTTTAAATAGTGGGGAGTAAATAAGGTCTGAGGCCACACATTCTTAGATTCCAAGGCCAGAAGGGACCATTGTGATGACCTAGCGGCAGCCTGATGTCCTGTATAACAAAGACCATAGAACGTCCACAAAATAATTCCTAGGACAGCCCCCTCCACTCCCACCAGCACCAGCAGGGGTCCCGGGTCACCCCTTGCCCCAGAGCACCCAAGTTTTAGTCGGGGTATATAGCACAAGTCATGGATGGGTCATGGGCCGTGAATTGTTGTTTACTGTCTGTGACCTGTTCATGACTTTTACTAAAAACACCAGTGACTAAAACGTAGCTGTAATGATCATTCCTTGCTTGCAGTTAAAACCTATCAGTTACCAAGCTTTTAATCCATTTAATACGTGCCATGTTACTTCTATATTGTTCTAGATTTTTTTTAATCAAAATGTTGTGTGGTACCAAGTCAAACACCTTACAGCAGTCTAAGTTTGTTACATTGACACTTTATCAACCAAACTTGTCATCTTACTAAAAAGAGATATCAAGTAAGTTTGACAGGATGTTTTTCATAAAGCCATGTTGACTGGCATTAGTTATATCACCTTCCTTTAATTCTTTATTCATTCAGTCCCGTATCAGCCTCTCCATTTTGATCTTGCCAGAGATTGATTTCAGGCTGACAGAAATAATCAATTACCCTGCTCATCCTTTTTGCCCTTTTTAAATATTGGTACTACATTAGCTTTCTTCTGGGATTTACCCAGTGTTCCAAGACATTAACAGTCCAGGTAGCTCTTTTAAAACACCAGAATGCAAGTTATCTGGACCTGCTGATTTAGTCATGAATTGAATAAGAATGATAAAGAGATATTGGCTAGCACTTCAGTGACCACGGGCCATCCTCTGCACTGAATGAGGCAGAGGTCCTGTGATCATGTAATTAAAGACTGTATCATAAAGCATATGCACAAGGGGCCAAATTAAGGTTGGACAGAAAACCTTACCTCTGGCATTTCCTAACTTTTGAGTGCTTGACTTTGCAACCACAATAGCATTCTTTTAATATAATTTTTAAAGTATAATTTCCTAGGTTTTTAGGAAAGCAAACTAAAAATATACACCCAGAGATCCCATCGTGTAGAACCCTATTGACTCCCACAGGGATCATCAGCAGGGTTGGAAGCTTTCGATCCGTAGCACATCCCCTACCACTTGGGCTAATGGAGTAAGGGCTAGCAGCTCCAGGCTGATACCATCTATGTGGATCACCCACTAGAAGGGGATGAGACACTTTACTAGCCAGTTTCACAGCTGTTGGCTAATAGTCGAAGAGTGTTGAGATGCATAGATTTTAAGGCCAGAGGATGCTGGTGAACATCTAATCTGACCTTCTGCATAATACTGGCCAGAGGACTGCCCTGAATGAATTCCTGCTTCAAGTCCAATAGCTGGGCTTGAACTACATTGTATCTTTTAAGAAAAAAATCCCATCTTGATTTGAAAATTGCCATTGCTGGAGAATCCACCACTTCCCTTGGTGAGTTGTTCAGTGGTTAATTATTCTCATTGTTTAAAAAAAAAAAAAAGTGATTTCAAGTCTGAGGGTATCTAGCTTCAACTTCCAGCTGTTGGATCTCGTTGTATTCTTGTCTGCTAGATTGAAGCGCCTGCTATTATCAAATTTCTGTTCTCTCTCTCCTGCCCCACCCTCCTCTCCCCCTCCGGTCCCTGTATCCCTCTTTCCTTGTCCAGCACTCTGCCTGGTGCTCGGCTGCATGATATTTCCAGATGGCTGGGATGCAGAGACTGTCAGGGACATGTGCGGGGAGAAGACAGGGAAGTACTCGTTGGGCGATTGTTCTGTGCGCTGGGCCTACATCCTTGCCATCATCGGCATCCTCAACGCCCTCATCCTCTCCTTCCTGGCCTTTGTCCTTGGCAACCGGCAGAACGACCTGCTTCATGAGGAGCTCAAGACAGAGAACAAAGGTAAGAACCACTCCTGCCCCTAGCTGCAGCTCCCATCCCTCCACAACAGGACATAGCAACGGTTTCTCTCCTGGCTGAGCCGTTTCCAGCCCCTCTCCCTGCCTACATGACTCCAGATAGTGGTAGGACTTAAGAACTCCAGCTCCACCCTCTCCAGACTGTGCTGTATCTCTGTTCCTCTTCTCATCTAGTCAGCATCTCTTTCACAGCCATGGTGCCACCACAAGTGCTGAAGCCTGAAAAATACCTGATAAGGCCAAGTCTCTGGCCAGATATATGGGTCAGTGCCAGTCCCCTCCTGCTGGGGGTGCAAGTAGCCCCTGTGCAAGGAGCTGCCAGGGTCTGTGCAGAGCCATGTGCAAGCAGAACCGTCCCACATTACACACATTCCTGTTCTCTCTCTCTCTGGTTTTCCTGGAGCCTGGTCCCGACCTGCCCACATTTAACACTATAAATAGGGTCAGCTGGGGAGGAGAGGAGAGCTCCACATTCCGCCGCAGTGAAGGACACTGAGCCACCCTGTGGAGCACAGTAAAACCTGATAAATATTTTACAGGCCCTAGGCTTTCCAGCCAGCACAAGAACCTGCTCCAGGGGACAGGCTTCCACATGGTTCTACTAAGGTCAGGGCAAGCGGGACATTCCCAATTAACCCTAACAGAATCCCCCAGCCAGTTCTATCTGCTGGGGACAGCCGCCAGGCAGGTTCCAGCTCTAGGCATTCAGTTGGGTCTGTGACAAGGAGGTCAGCCACTGTTCAGAGCAGGGAAAGCGGCTCATTCATCTGTGCATTGGGGTGGGGAATCCCTGTATGACAGACTTCTGCCCCAGCGCCTCTGGCCCCTCCCTTGCTGCCACCTTCAGACCCCCGGAGGCAGGAAGGGGGTTTAATGACTTACTGTCACAGACAGGGCACAGTTAGCATTACTCCCAAACCAGCTTTCCTCTGAGTCACTGTGGCAGGAGCATCAGTGGAGCATAATGTGTTCCCAAGGGAAGGTGTCCCTCGTGCTATAAGAGTGCAAAGTTCTCTGCTGGTCCACTATTTCTAAAAATAAAATCTGATTTGTGATTGGCTGAATATTTGTTTATTTTTGAAGAATGGCCACCCAGCCCGCGATCAGATTGGTGCGTGGCTCGGTCCCCCAGCCAATCAGATTAGCCAGTGCAGTTTCCATTTGGAATACCGGAATGGCCAGGTGGGAGCAGTCCTCGCAGGTCCATGTAGCCCAGTCTCCTCTTGCTGAGAGCAGCCAGGCCCAGCTGCTTCCAAGGAAGGTGTGATAGCCCCCGAATGGGCAGCTGGAGCATATCCTGCTCATAGGGGAAGTTTCTTCCTAACTCCTCAGTCAGAGGCTGGTCCCTGGAGCAGGAGGGTTTGTATTCCTCCCATAACTGGTGCAGGAACAATCTCTCTAATTCTCTCATTTGTGGCACCCGTCCTCCTCTCTGTGCCCTCTTGATTCTGTCTGTGCTGTGCTCAGCTAGTTACGTTGTCTCCCGTCCTTGGCATCACTGAAATTTGAACAAAGGCCAGAAGAGAAATGTAATTAATCACAGTCAATCTACTGGCCTTAGAGTTTGCACCATCTGTTTGGATTAACCCGAGAGTTACAGTGGGCATGGCTAGCTGGAAGCCAAGGGAAGAGGCTCTGAGCACAGGTGCATTAGGGTGAGTGGGAGCCTAGGTCTGACTGAATCCCTGTCCCCTCACCTCTGACTGGGAGAGGTTCACTGACCCCCATCTGTTCCAGGTCCACTCTGCATGCAGCCTCTGAATGCTCGGCCCACGCTTCTGTATGGGAACGGGAGCTCTTCGAGCGTCAAACTGCCCAGCGAGCCGTGCTGCCACCAGGCTGCCCTTTGCAGATGGTGCACAGCCAGGTTTTCCTTGGGATCAAATCAAAGAGTCTCTACAATAATAAGTTACAGAAATTCACAAAAATGTTTGGTGGTAGGACGGATCCACATCAAACAAGGAATAGTTCAGAGAAGCCATGTCTCTTGTAACTGTAAAAGGCAGGAAATCTGCTTAAAGGGGTTTCGAAATATATGTAGGGTTTCTCATTCAGTGCTTGTGTGTGTGAGTTCATGCAGCTGTGTGTGTGCAACTTGCCTCTATCCACAATGCTAGGCAAACTCCTAGAAGTGAGCTGCCACACAGGAGTAGCTTCATAGATCCCACATGCAACTCTGATTCCTGCCTCATCCTCTTTCTGGGAGCGCTAGCGGAACTAGAGTGAGTTCTTTGAATACCCATTCTCCCTAGGAGTGGTGCTGTTTGACATGGTGCTGTTTTATGATGTCCTGAGATACTAGCTACAGATGCTGTTCATTATGGACAAAGCCAGATACATAAATACCAGTCCCATTAGGGATTTTTTAACTAGATTATGGCTGAGTTTGTTTAACTGTACTCGTGCCCTCGCTGTCTGAAAAACTGGGAACTACTCAGTAGGTCAATACTCTGACCACAGACTTCCTCCCTTCCTCCTGGCACAACAGCGACAGGGCCCTTTCAGCTGTAACACGGGTCTCCCCTCGGGAGCAGGGAAGCTTTTTGATGTCAGAAATAGTTTTTCCTCTGACAGAGAAAAACAGATCCCGAAATTTGCCCCATACTTTTCTATTGTCACAGAGACTGAAAAACACCCAGCCCAGAGATGAGGGTCCGTCCAGGGCCGGGCTGAGGCTCAATGGCAAACAGTCTGAGGGAAACATAGGAACAAATGAGACCAGATTCCCCTTGTGCCTTAGTTGGGGATAGGGCTCTGCAGACCTGGGTTGGAGAGTTGTGTGTGTTACTGTGATTATCGCAATCTGTCTATGGCCAGGTGTGTGCATAAAAATATCTGCGTATAGCATGGAGGGCTCTGGCTACAGGCTCTGTGCACGCATGTTTAAGCAGGTGCACTCTGCTTAATAGGGATCAGACTATATGTGCTTCTGTGGTGTCTTGACCGTTCCATCCAGGGAGCGACAGTCCCCTCCCAGTTACACTGGTGCAAATCAGCCAAACCATCGGGCGGGGAGGCGTAGGAGACAGTAGAACCACGCAGTATTGGACCCACTGCATCTAAACCAAGACCAGATCAATAGGATGTAGACTAACGAGTCATGAATTTAAACTCAGAGCAGCCCCAGAGAGCTTGGAGATGTGCCACAGGAACCCCTTGCACCGTCTGGCAGTGCAGCCAGGAGGAAGCAGAGGCTGAGTCGGACCCAGAGCAGACTCCTAACTCTCTCTCTCTCTCTCTCTCTTTTTTTTTATATTTTTCACAGATTTTGTTGGCACTGCGGTAAGTTCTGTGCGTTGCAGCGTGGTCCACCAGGCCTGGTTCCATCCTGTCCAGTTAGTGGGTGTGCCGGGGGGCAGGGAGAAGAAGGGTGTTGGGACTACTTCTGTTCTGTCTGCATGTGTGGGGGGCACTGGGCCTGGTTCTGTTCTGTCCCCGTAGCAGTACTACTAACCTTTCAGGATCCAAAATCCTGAGTCAACCCCAAAGATGTTGAGATTAGCCCCCAAATCATAAGTGTCTCGCTCGCTCTCTCTTTTTTTTTTAATCAAATCATATTTAGCCTGTCTTGACGTCTCAACTCCCTTCTGCTCCTCCCTTGTGTGTGTGAGAGAAAATGTCCGGCTGAAAAGACAGTCTTTAATGCCCCCAGACATGCCTACCACTCCTTGGCTGCTCAGATGGGAGTCCACTCACTCTCTCCTCACCCCTGAGATGGGGAACTACCATCCATTTCCTAACTACTGTCTTGACTCCCTGCCCTTCCCACATAGCCCTGCCGCAGCTTTCCTCCCTGACCCGTCCCACTGCACGCTCCTGCCCGATCACCAGGGCCTTCAGAAATCCGGCACAAAGAACCAGGAGATTCTCTTGGAAACACAAGCTATTTCCTGCACCCATCTCAGAACCGATGGGCTGCCACACGGACCCTAAGCTAGATGGACAGTATGCACTAAGTTCAAGACTGAGGCTTTAAGACTAAACAGATTTGCTGGTTTAGGCCACAGTTTGGCCTAACTTCACAACCCATTCTGAGTGCAGTAATTAGGTTTAGAATCCTGGACTTTTTAAAAATAATCAGTTCCCACCTTCAATGCATTTCAATTTTTTTAAAAGCGTTCCATCCTTTATATGTAATTTGATCCAGTATGTAATCATCCAATAATCTCTCCAAAACATTATCTAAATTTTAAAAATGACTAATTATAATTAATTGCGCAAATTGCTGAGAATACTTAATTTTTATTTTCTTTATCCTTCGCTCCCACTGCCCCGAGACCACCTGCTGCTGGGGGAGAACTTGGAGAATTACTGCTTCCCTCCCACAGCTCCAACTACATCCTCTTCTTCCCTACACCGCCTTGGGACCTCCCTTGTATGCAGCAGCAGCTCTTCCCTGATCCCCTTGACACTCTGTCTCCCACTTCCCCAGGACCCTCTGCTCCTTTGTACTCACATAGGGCCTGACATAAAGGCAGGGCTGTGGCGAAGACAGGTCTCTGTCAACCAGAGCTCTGCATATGTAACCAATCCTGAAAATTGGGGGAACGGAGATATTCACGTCATAACAAGAGCTCCTCCTGCAGGTTCAAAATTGAGCAACTCAATTAATTCCCAAGAGCTGTCACCCCCGAGTCAGTGTGTGTGGGGAGCGGGGAAGGGTTGGGCTGGTTCAGTTCTGTCCAATCGCATTAGTCTGAGGGGAGATGTGGCTAGTTCTGACATGTCCCCATTAGTGGCGGGGTGGAGGTGGGGGCTCACCAGGCCCTTCATGCCTGTCCCTTCTCTGTCAGTAAGAGGCCTGAAGGGGTTGCTGTTCTGAACCACTCCACAGCCTGTCTGAATCTAGTGCCTTGCTCCAGCTGTGCTCCTCACACTCGGACTGGTCCAATGAATGAATATCTTGCCATGACGTGAGAGGACAGGACCACCCAGGACTCCATTCACTATTTATATCCCAGGAGCACCGAGGGGCCCAGCCAGGATCAAGGCCCCGTGGTGCTGGGTGCTGTACATAGGGTTACCGTATTTCAGGTTCCCAAAATGAGGCCACTGCCAGAGGGAGAGCTGGAGAGGGGGTACAGCTGGGGGGTGCTGAAGGGGTTTGTATGTACTGGGAAGTGCTGGAGGGAGTACCTGAAGGGTGCTGGAGGGATGTGTGTACTGGGAGGAATATTTGGAGTTGCTCGAGGAGGCACATGGGGGGCGGTGTTGGAGGGGAGGTGCGTACTGGGAGGAGTATTTGGGGGTGCTGGAGGAGGTATATGGGGGTGCCGGAGG
>NW_020664978.1:420045-511670 GCF_002925995.2 Terrapene triunguis | reverse complement strand
TGTGTACTGGGAGGAGTATTTGGGGGTGCTGGAGGGGGTACATGGGGGGTGCTGGAGGGGTGCGCACTGGAAGGAGTATTTGGGGGTGCTGGCACGTCCTCTCCAAGGGTTAATTTCCAGTTGGCCTGCGGAAGAGCTGGGAAATGATCGTAGGGCCAGTGACAAGTACGTTAGAAATGCAGGCGGGCGAAACAGGTGCCAGTTCCACCCAGGGGCTGCACGGGGCCCTAAAGAGGTACCAGGAATACAGGAACTGCCACAAGCTGCAAGGGCCCTTCCTTCCCTGGGAAGTTGCTGGGTCTGCAGGCCCGCAAGGAAGCTGGTCCCAGTGTCACCCTGCCCTGCTGCTGTGATTGTTACGCCAACCCCCTCGGGGTGCTGGCACTGCCGTTCGGGGCTCTGGTGCTGTAGGTGGTGTGGCCTGGCACGTGCTGATTCTCTGTGTTCTCTCCACAGAGGATATAATGTAGAGAACATGCAGCAGGGCCCTTATCTCACTGGTACCTGGCTCAGACGCTCTCTCTCTATCCTGCCTTCTTTCTGCTGCCGATGGTTCCATAACGTCAACCCGAAGCCTCAGAATCTGCCAACCTCTCTGGGGATTTGCCAGCCGTGCCCTGTGTCCATGACGGCCCGTCCATTTCATGCGACTCACCAGCTTTGGCTCCCTCCCCCTGCTCGGGGGTTGTAGATGGAGGGAGTTTGATGCCAAATCCCCCTGAACCTGCTTCAAGAGGAGCAACGAACTGCAGTTTTGTTTCAAGGAAAAAGACAGAGTTTTTAACAGATTTCTACATTCCCAAGAACCTCTGGAATTTCCATGCTCCCTCCGGAGAATGCTTCCAGATGAGTTTCCTCCATATCATTTCCTTATGCAGCTGGCGCAAGCCACAGTCTGTCTGGGACGCCCCCAGGACTGCAGACTCAGCCAGGAACCCTCCCCTGCCCTGTTTTGTACAGCTCAGCTTTTCTGCACTCTGCTGTTGGGGAAACCCAGCACCTGAGACTGGAACGTTTCATACTTTTATGTGTAAATGAATCTTCTCTGAACAGGGTAAAGTGACTCTGAGTCCCCCGGGGATTCCAGCCACCGTGACTTTGTACTTTACCTCCATCCTGCCTGGGATGGCAGGAGGGGCTGCAGACTGACGCTCCCTCCCCATCCCAGACTGTAGGGATAGAAGGCCTGCCCCCCCCGCTCCCTCTACTGCGAGTGGGGCTCACTGCTTGGCCCAGCCTGTGCGGCTGCGAGACATCTGGCTCACTTCAAGCACTGAATGTAAACCTCAGCCAGGCCCCTTGTAAGGTGGAGCAACTGGAAATGCAAACCACACCTGGGGTGGGGATGGGAGTCTTTCCTCCCCTGCTGCTGGGTCTGTTCCCTCTCCGGGGCCCTCCCCTCTCTGATTCTGTCTCAGGCTGGTGCCAAATACCATCACAACATATATGGTGCTTTTATCTCCACTGGCATAAGCGAAGCTGCAACTTGGCATCTCTCCCTTAGGGCCAGCCTTGGAGGAGGGGGCAATGGAACAGAGGGAGGGGGTCTCTCCCGGAACCCCCCCTGCTGCAGGAGCCCTGCCCCTCACAGGCTCCAGCTCCAGGCTGCGGAGGGCTGAGCTGCCTGACCGGTCTGTGGCCAAGTGTCAGGAGAGGCAGAATGCAGCAGGGACTCCCCATGCCCAAAGAGACACGAATCCCTCCCAGGCTGGCTTTCTCGAAGCCTCCGAGCTAGGAGCCCGGAGGGGCAGTGCCCCTTGCAGGGAACGGTGCCATTTCCTGTCCCATCATAGAATCCACCATCCCAAGGGCAGAGCTGAGGGCTGAGAAATGGAAGGAAAGTCACCCAGAGTAACCATAGTGACAGCAGCCCCCTCAACAGCTCCTCAGACTAGAGCTAAACCTTAGCCACACACTGCGAGACCAATGTGCCCACATCACACCATCCAGCTGGAGCCGAGCGAGAGGCCCTCTCACACACCCCCTCCCCTCTTTCCCACTCCCCACACCAAATCCCACTGGCTAGGGATCTGGATTTGCTGGCCAGGTCAGTGTGTCAGGTTTCCTGTGTTCCTCATAGTCCCATGGGCACAGGCTTTATAAGCCAACACCACCGGAAAGCAGGCAGTCCTTGGCAATGCAATAAAGTTCTAAGCACTAGCACTGAACGTGTGAATGCAAAGCTGGAGGCAGCCATGAGATGGTCCCTTCAGCCACAGCCTGAAGGTGGAGTAGGAAGGGAAAACATCCAAGTACCCTTGCAGCGAGAAGCAGCTGGACAGGGCACATGAGGGGGTGGGGGGTGTGTGTGAAAGAGAGAGAAATGTCAAGGGGAAAGAGCCCATTATTAACAGAGAGGGGAGCAGCGCGAGAAGCTGGTATTTCACTGAGGCAAGGTAGAGGCACAAGGGAGCTGACGGCACTGAAATCAGGGTCATGGTTGGGGCAGCTGTTGTTATGAAGAGAAGGAAGGAACCAAACAAGGATATGCAGATTCTGCAGGGAAGAGAGAAGAAAACAAAGTAAGTTGATGCTACCAAAGGAGCTTTCACAAACCCACCAGGGGAAGCAGCTCCAGGCGGAAAGCAGGTTGGTGGTGGAGTCCTGGTGACTCCAGGGGTCAGGCCTATTTTACTGCTCTCTGAAAGCTCGCTCTACAATGAGAAGGGAAGAGATTTGGGCAACTAGGAAGCAACAAAGACTTTGTAAATATACATTGAATAAGAGGCAGTTAAGGGGATGCTGGGGAGAGGCAAACACATACAAAGCCAGCCATTCTGGCTGGGCTGCAGCCCTGGGCACTAAGGGAATTAGTTGATTCCCTTACTGAAGCACTGAGAATTTTTCTGAAAAATCCCAGCGAAATCGGAAGGTGTGGAGAATAGAAGAAAAGCAAATGTAGCAGTGAATTTTCTGACAGGAGGAGTGCAATCCTGGCAGTTCCTATCCGACAAGTCTAACCTCTGTTCCACTAAAATAATAGCAAATATTAAGAAAAATACACGAACACAAACCCGCAAATATCTAGAGCAGGGGTTCTCAAACACCCAAAGCATGGGCTACAGCTCACAGGTCTCTTATTGACACACTCCTCGTAAGCACCACCTCCAGCACCTTCTCCCCTTCCGTTCACAATCAGCATAACATTGTTGTAGCAATGACTGCTAGTGCTTATGCGGAGAAGTCAACAGGAAAATACTGGGTGAATTTATAAATTTCTTTTAAAGCAATTTAGCAGCTAGAAACAAGGAGATGGTGCCAACACCCAGCAACCAGCCAGTTCTCCACAGAGCAGTTTGGGAACCTAGCGGATTCTGCATATGGGGGATACAAATTACAGCTTGTGTCAGATAAATGTGATTGGTTTTGTTGATTGAAGTGGAGAAGGGAATACAGTAGCTGTAATATATCTGTATTTTAGTACAACGTTTGATACAGTGTTTCACAAAACCTTACTGGAAAATATAATTCAAACTGGATTGGATCGGAACCCCATGGTGTGGCGTGAGACTGGCAATATGTTTAATGAGGGGGCAGTGCCCAGCAAGGGACTGGTATGAATCTGGGATTATTGACAAAGAACTCCTCTATTAAATTCAGAGAGGCGAGCGTACTAACTTGGGAGGAGTTGCAAAGATCAACAAGGGCAAAGAACTAATACGAGGGGATATGGAAAGGATAGAAATACGGGCAGGTTGCAACAGAGCAAGAAGCAGTCTGTAAGAATGCAGCTAATACATCTGGGGGAAAATAATTGGAAGCAGTTATTCAGTCAAAGAGAGAGCTGGAAAGCAGAAAAGAGACTGGGGCAATGGCACAGGAAAATTTGAAGAGGAGCTTGCAATGTAATATGGTAGGAAAAAAGCCCAAAGCCACGATTTAGGCTGCATGTGCAGAGGTGTCATGGAGCAGAGAGGTGACAGCCCCTCGGTCAAGGCTCCGTAGCAGCGATCCCCTAGAATGCTGTGTTCCATTCCAGGGCCCGCATCACCACAGACACACAGACATAAGGCCAGCCAGCGATCCAGGTGTGCATGGAGGGTCTGATTCATAAGAAAGATTAAAGGCCCTAAATCTGCTGATCTAATTGGGGAGGAGGGGAATATGCTGATGAGAGGTAACTGGTATGCAGATCCCAAGGCCAAAGGCTCTCCTTCCTCAGTGTGGCTGTGCAAGGGGCTGGCGAAGGAAGGCCGTGGCTGGGTGGTGTCCCGGTGCTTCCCTGCTGGCACAGCGAGGGCCAGAGGGTGAAGGAAGGGACGCACTCGGAGGCTCAATTTACTGCGGCGCCAAAGGCGCACGTTCTGCCCTGCCCCTCCCCCAGGATAGGGAAGCATGGCCCAGACACTGCAGGACTGGCAGGGGGAACAACAGATGGCGCTTCAGAAAGGGGGAGGTTCAGGCTTGTTATCAGGCGAGTCTTGCTGCCCATCAGACGTACCAGAGCAAGGGCTTGCCATCCTTGGGAAGCAGCGGGAGTCCCATTGCTTGAGACAAGGAACAATTCAAAGTTATTTACTTGTTCCCATCATATAAGAACTAGGGGTCACCAAATGAAATTAATGGGCAGCAGGTTTAAAACAAATAAAAGGAAGTTCTTCTTCACACAGCGCACAGTCAACCTGTGGAACTCCTTGCCTGAGGAGGTTGTGAAGGCTAGGACTATAACAGGGTTTAAAAGAGAACTGGATAAATTCATGGAGGTTAAGTCCGTTAATGGCTATTAGCCAGGATAGGTAAGGAATGGTGTCCCTAGCCTCTGTCTGTCAGAGGGTGGAGATGGATGGCAGGAGAGAGATCACTTGATCATTGCCTGTTAGGTTCACTCCCCCTGGGGCACCTGGCATTGGCCACTGTCGGTAGACAGGACACTGGGCTGGATGGACCTTTGGTCTGACCTAGTCTGGCCGTTCTCATGTTCTGCACTGACCCACTGAGGCAGGGGTGGGAGATGGGCTGGGTGCTCCTAAGTCACCTCCAGGCACACGATAAACAAAGCTGAACATTTCCAAAGCTAGGGCCAGAACACACCAGCATGACGCTGCAGAGGCTGGGTCCTGCCAGCCTAGGCCAGCAGGGACCGACAGGCGCTCCCACCTGATGAATTGTTTGGTCACCTGCATGACACAGGCTGGCTGGATCCCACGAGTTCCTAACAAGCTACAGAGCAGCTCGTCCTCAGCACACTGGGCGCACATGCCACGCTCTGGAACAGTGGTGGGGAGGGGAGCTGACACTGCTGGCATCTGTGCTGTCCTCCTCCTAGGCACAGGGCATGCCACTTCCAAACGGCTGCCTCCAACCAGCGACAGGACAAGGCAGGCAACCTCTGCAGGGTGAGAAAGGCCAGGGAGGGGACATCATCTTCCTCCAGAGGGTGGCAAGAGATAGCACCAAGCTCCCAGGAGCGTGCCAGGCTCACACAGAGAGGCCAGAGCTGTGGGGAGAAGTGAGGCACTCACCCACCTGGAGGCCCCCAGCTTTATCATCGCCTCCACCCTCTTGACTTCTGCCCCCTTTGACCCCTCAGTGGAGACCCAGTGACCAGGGAGGAGGGCACTGTGCCACGGGGGGCAGACCCAGCAGGGAGAGGCAGGCACTGGAGCCCAGAGTCCTGATAGATTTTCTCTTAGCGCCCACATCTCCTTGACAGGCTCCTCCCTCCCCAGGCTGTGCCCCCGGCAGGCACCATGCACCATGGCTGGGGAGAGCAGCCACCACATGAATTATTGGAGGGAGTAGGCCGCACCCCCTCCCCCCATGGGAGGTTCTCAGCTGCAGTCCCAGGTCCTGCTGTTGGGCAGCCTCTGCAAGTCCCCAGGGCTCCTCCTGCCCCCGCCCTTGCCGCCAGAGAGCCCCGTGTGCTCAGCACCCTCTCCAGCATGTGGCACGCCCCACCCTGGCCCTGGGGCTCTGCTGGCCTGCTCAGAGAGCTGCTCCACAGGGACCCTGCCCCTGTGAACTGCACGGCGAGACGTGCGGCCTCACCTGGAGCAGGCTCCTCGCTGGCTTTGTCGATGGTCCCTGTTCTTCACCCCCTTTTGTTGTCAGGTCCCTGCTCCAGTGCAGGTGGGATGATGTTCACTGGGCTCAGCCTCTGCCTCACATGCTTCCCCATCTCCTGCAACAGCAGAATCGCCCCATGTTGCCCAGCCCCATCCCTGGCCCGGGCTCCAGGGAGCAACCAGTGTTGGGGCACACCCAAGGCATATATCAGAGCCGGGAGGGGGCAGCCCCTTCTCTATAGGGTCCTGGGAAGGCCCGTGGAATAGTGCATTCTCTTTGGGGTGCTTCATTGGCAGAAAAATATTGACAAGCCAAAGGGAGTTCACCAAAGAGCAACAATAGTTGCTGGGGGGCTGGAGAGAAAAATATAACCCTTCTGCCAGGGGAGCTGGCAGCAACCAGGGCCGGGTTCGATATCTAGGAGTTCCTTTTCAACAATACAACACAACACAGAACTGGCTCCAGCCCCCAGCCAGTAACCTGGGAAAATTACACACCACCCCTGGGCACCTCTGAGAGGCAAAACTTCCCACTCACAAGCACAGAGTCTGAGTGTAGAAAAGAAACTTATAGAGGATCAGAAATTGAATAAGAGTCAGCAATGTAATGCAGTTGTGAAAAAGACTAATACGATTCTGGGGTGTATTAACAGGAGTGTTGTATGTAAGACACAGAAGGTAATTGTCCTGCTCTACTTGGGACTGGGGAGGTCTCAGCTGGAGTATCGTGTCCAATTCTGGGCACCACACTTTAGGAAAGATGTGGACAAATCAGAGAGTCCAGTGGAGAGTAACAGAAATGATCAAAGGTTTAGAAAAACCTGACCTTTGAGGAAAGGTTAAAAAAACTGGATGTGTTTAGTGTTGAGAAAAGATGACTGGGGTGGGGGGGACCCTGATCACAGTCTTCAAATATGTTAAGGGCTGTTATAAAGAGGACGGGGATCAATTGTTCTCCATGTTCTCCTTAACTTCTGAGGCTAGGACAAGAAGCAATGGGCTTAATTGCAGCAAGGAAGGTTTAGGTTGAACATTAGGAAAAACTTCCTGTCAGGGTGGTTAAGCACTGGAATAAATTATCTAGGGAGGTTGTGGCATCTCCATCACTGGAGGTTTTTAAGAGCCAGTTAGACAAACACCTGTCAGGGATGGTCTAGATAATACTTAGTCCTGCCATGAGTGCAGGGGACTGGACTAGAAGACCTCTTGAGGTCCCTTCCAGTTCTACGATTCTATGTCCACTGAAGGTAGAACAAGGAGTAATTGGCTTCATATCTTCAGCAAGGGAAATCTAGGTTAAATATTAGGAAGAACTTTCCAACTCTCAGGGAAGCTAGGCTCTGCAATAGGCTTCCAAGGGAGGCCGTGGGATCCGCATCATTGGAGATTTTTAAGAACAGGTTGGACAGACACTTAGCCGGGATGGTAGATACTAGGTCTGCCTCAGTGCAGGGCGTTGGACTTCTCCAGGTCCCTTCCAGCCTGACATTTCTAAAATTCTGTGATGCACAGAACTGCTCGAAGGCAGGCAAGGCAGACAGCTGCAGCTGGTTTAACAACCCCAGTGACTCTGCTCAGACTGGGGGCACTCCTTAGTCATCTTGTCCCCTGCTGTCTCACAATACCCTGCTGGTTTATCTTGCACCCATCCTCTGTAGAGGAGCTGCAGAGTGAGCCAATGTGCTGCCCCGACTGAGGCTGCTACAGACCCCAAAGATGGGGCAATGCTGATGAATCTGTGCCGTGGGGGAAGTTCTGCAGCAGGTAGACACCCAGGAACCTGGCGCTCCCAGCAGGCCCTGGTCTTGCTGGTGCTGATGCACGCTCACAATTTATCATCATGAACATAGTGCCACAGGAGGGCCTGTTGCTTTTTGCACAACTCTGCAGATAGGGCCCTGCCCCAGGCTGATGAAATGTCAGCCCGCAGGCTGGTGCAGGAAGCCCAGGCTAAATCAGGAGAGGGGTTGCTATGCAGCAGTCTCCATCCTCAGTGAGGGTGTGGTGGTTGCATTCTCCTAGCCTGGGTGAGGGGCAGAGACAGTTCAGTGCCCTGCACTGCCTTTGGCTGGATGGCAGATGAGGGACAAAGGATGAGTCTGAAGAGGAGCAGCTGGTGATAAGCAGCCAGGGTCTGGGACAGGAGCAAGGACATCTGTAAAGTCAGAAACCAGAAATGGGAAATCACACTTCACAATTTCTCATTTCTCAGCACAAGTGAGAAACTGAGATGCTCCCCAAGCCGCTGCTGCATCTCCACAGTGACTCACCTGGAGCTGGGGTCTGCCAATAGCATTCTCCTGCTGTTGCCATGGAAAGCCAGCTAGTGTAACTATGGCGATGATGATGTTGCTGGCACTATGACAGCACTGAGGGCTGGAGGGAGGGTAGACTGGGTAAGGGGATGCTGCCAGACAGCCTTAAGATTTGGTTTATAGCTTTATGTAAGATTCAGCCCCACTCAGACGCCCAGAGGCGTGGAGGAGCTTTGGCCTCTAAGGCAGCAGCTCCCGTGTACATGAAGTCAGCAATGGCCGGGTCTGAGACTGTTTGTGGCAGAGTGAAGAGCACCAGTGGGGCTCAGCCTAGTGCCCAGTGAGTGGGTGTCCATGTCGCAGACCACAGTCACAGCAGGCCTGTCAGGTCCCTGCTTGTTGGCAATCTCGCCAGAGCCCAAGGCCTTACTGGGCCATGGATGCTGCATGTAGAGAAGACCTTGCACGGCTGAATTAAGGCCCCTGAGAGGGGACAAGGGCAGGACTTGCCTCTGGGAAGTTCCTGCTGCTGCTCTGGGCAGTGCTGGGGATCCAGGTTCCGAGGTCTCCACCCAAACCAAGAGAGACCCTGTTCTGTTCCCCCCGTGCAGCGAGACACACTGACAGGAGCCACAAGGCGGGCTCAGGGCGCCGAGCTGGAGCCATCTCTCATTTTGGCTTAGGTGCAAGGGCGGGACCCAGCTGGCTACTTGCAGTGAGAAGAGTCCCGCAGTGTCGCTGCCCCAGCAGCCCCGGGGCGCTTGAGGCCGTTCCTTCTGTGACTGGCTGGGGGCTGGCCGGGGTGGGAGAGACTGACTGTCTAAGAGCAGGCCTGGCTTTTGAGTGATGCGTTTGAGGACAGCTGTGTCAGCCTCACTCTGGGAAAGGCCAGGGATTCCCATTGCTGCCCCCTGAATACATCCCTGCCTGACACCCAGAGAGAGCTGTGGCCACTGGCAACACAGCTACTCAGACAGAATCAAGTCCGTGTGCAGAAAGATGAAAGGGACCTGAATTTCCAGCTGCTTCCGCAGAGAGGTGAGGAGAGGCAATCTGGAGCGTCATGCTGGGCCCAGGCCTCACCTGGGTTTCTTCATGAGGCAGTTGTAACAGGCGGAAAAACCCGCTGGCTTCAGTTCGCTCCTTGGGCTGTGCAGTGTGGTGGTTGCTGCTGCCTCTGGGAAGCCAGACGCTGCCTCCAAGCGTCTGCATGAGTTTGGATTCGGATCAGGTTTTCAGAGGGTTTCTCCAGCCCAGTCCTGGACTCGACCGTCACAGCTCTCCTGGCACTAGTGCCATGGGCTTTGGCACATGGTGTCCGCAGGCTGAAGTCTCAGGCCTTGACTGTGCGATTCTCTTGGACATAGACAGGCGGACTGAGCCGGAGAGAGAAGCTCCCTGGAAATGGGCTCTGGCCTAGATAGTCCTACAGCAAACCCACTGCCCTGGCTGTGCTGCCACCCTGCGTGGCTCCATCTCCAACAAGAGCCTGAGGGGTAGCGGTGGGGCCAGAAGCAGGCAGGGATCTGCAGGGGCTAGATGTCGAGAATGGTAAGAGGCTTGGCCCCTGGTCCCAATCCTTGTGCAAGTGCTCCAGTGCCCTCCTCCTTCCTCGGGCTCAGCAACACTCGCGCGTCTGGTGCCTGATCATCGCCAGCATGGGAGCAGCTCTCAGCAGCTCAGCCTTTGCCTAATCACTGATCACACTCTCACACCGCCCAGCCAAGGCCAAGCTGTGTCCCCCCCCCGTCCCCCCCCGCAATAACTCCCCAGGGGAGTGGGTGGCCGTGGGATGGAGGAAACATGGCCACCACTGACAATGAAAATGGCTCTGGCTGTTGGACGGGATTCCCCTACCCCTCCCCTACCTCACTAGCTGGCCTCCTTCAGCCAGCAGAGATCTGTCTGAGCCACCACCCTGTCCTGGCAAGAGGAACAGATACGAGGCTCCCCGAGCCGCAGCTGGGGGCTCTGTGGGGGAGCTGTGCCAGCTCTCAGGCCTGGAACGGTACCATGTGCCCTGGACCTAGCAGGGGAGGAGCCAGGGTCAGGGATTGCTTCAGAGCCAGGCTTGTGTCTGCTTGGTCCTTGAGGTGCCTGCCCGTGCCAAGGCATGGCTGGGTGGAGAGCAGTGGCACAGCCCAGCGCTCATGCCCTGGAGTGTGGGGAAAATGGGGCCGTGACTCAGGCCCAGGAAGCGGGACCTGCGGGGTAGAATTTGGGGCATGGACTTTTCTCAGGACTCCTTAGCCAGGCAGATATTTGGATAAGGTGCCTTGTGGCGTTCTAGAGGAGCCACCTCAGAGACAGCACCATTAGCAGCATCTGTCCATATCTCGGACTGAACTTGAGGGGAATGCTGCCCTCCACTGCTCAGAAACCTGTCTCTTCATTAGCGTGAGGCACCTCGAGCGCGAAGTGCAGCCGCTCTCTCCATTGGGCCCCCACATTACCCCACACTCTCCCCACAGAGGCCCCACGCCCTGATCGCTCCCGTCTCTTCCTGCTGTAGGAATGTGTATCTCTACTTTACAGCCTACAGAGCCCCCAACTGACCTGGGGGTATTTATACTGCAGCTCTTGGGCCTGCAGCCTGGCTCCTCCTGCTGGGACTGGGAGAGCCATCGCCACAGACCATCGATTCCTAGACTGCTTTCCTCCAGGTAGAGCCGCAAGACTCGCTAGAAAACGCAGGGGGCTCAGGAGGAACCCGCAGAAAAAAAGATTTAGTTTCGGGTTTCTGGAAAAGCCACACGATTTGCAGATGAATTCAGGACCTTGTGGCTACCTCCCAGTGTTACACCCCAAAAGTCATATTGTTATACCCTATCTGGTTACAAGTCAAAGGTCCTCTCTACGTCATCTGAAACTAGAGTTAACCAATCAGTTTTCTACCATGTTTTTCTGCTACCATGGTGTACCCCTTACCTCTTTGTTCTGAACACACGCATTGCAAGGACCAGAGGACGTGAAGGCAGCTCCTAGGGGAGCCCAATCATGTGTCTTGTCCTTTTCTTTTGGGACATTCCAGTACAGGCCTGTGAGAGTAACTCCCTTCCTATTGCTATGGTAAAGCACTTATGGGTCCGGTCTTGACAGTTGCATTATTTACTTAAGTGACTGCAAGGGGTTATGGGATACTTAGCATAAGCGAGCAGGGTTGTTGTATAAAAAAAGCATTGGCCAATTTAGGCTACATAACTGCTGTTATCTTACTATCATGAGCTTAATACAGGCTGCAGATAATACATATTGATGTAACCCTTCTGCCGGTCTGAGTTGGCAGCAACAAGGGTCAGGTTCAGTATCTAGGGGTTCCATTTCCATAACGCAATGCAAAACCGGCTCGAGCCCCCACCCAGTGACCTGGGACAATTACATACCACCCCCTCGGGTGCCTCTAAGAGGCAATACTTCCCCTCTCGCAAGCACAGAGTCTGAGTGTAGCAAAATCCTTCTAATAAAGGAGGGAAACAATGCGGCATTATGTTGGGGAAACACCACAAACAGAATTCCTAACACAAACCATGAGCAAAAAAAGACCCACCCCACCAAATTGGGCCGTGTCCTTTCCCTTTGGTTCTTGAGTCCAGCAACTCAAAAATCACCCAAAGTCCCAAAAGTCCAACACCCCAAAAGTCTCTGTCCCTGGTCAGTGCAGCCCCAGAGTTCAAAAGTTCTGCAGAGTTTTACCCCCTTCCCCAGTGGAGATGGGGGGGGGAAAGGGGGCACGCAGGGTGTTAAGGGCACCTTATGTGGTCCAAGGCCGACTGCCCTGCCTCTCCATGGGGTTCTGCTGCAGCCTTCACCACGAGCCGCTCAACTCCACCAGCTGTCCCATGAACTGCTCCGCTCTGCCAGCCGCTCTGCTCGCCGTCCCGTGAGCCACTCCAGCCATCCCACAAACCGCTCCGCTCGCTGTCCTGTGGGCCACTCCAACTGTCCCACAGAACAGCTTCGCTCTGCCAGCCACTCCGCTCACCGTTCCACAAACGGCTCAGCTCCACTCAGCAATATATCTTCAGGCTCCCCCACAAGTTAATACAGTACTCAGTGATCTCAGCTCTTAGTGATTTCAGCTTGTAGTAGGGGAGCCCCAGTGCTGGTGCACCATTGGCCCAGAGTGAATTCAGCTCAGCAGCCTGTAACTAGACTCCTAATGGAATCAAAATTAGCTCTTACATTCAAACAGTGGAGAGAGGAGAAGATGCAATTGGTGCTTCAGGCCCTCAAAAGGGGCCTATACCATCAGGTACAAATACCTGTCCCCAGCCTCTCTCAATTCACTGGGTTTTGGAACCCATGCCCCTTGTCTAGCGAGTGCTACTTAGTTAATGGTGAGTCCCTCTGTCATACAACAGTTCCACTGGCCTTGATTCACATAATCAGGGTAACAACACGTTATTCTTCCTGCCCCAATAACAGAGAAACTGGGGATCCCACATCAGCCAAAGTAACCACTTTCGGTTGCTGTGGGCTCATGCTAGGCGGGTGAGTGTGCCTATGCAAACAAGATCAGCCCCTGAAGTTCTTTTCCACACTCGCCTGCTAAACAACCAGTGGGGCCACTGGACGATCGAGATGCTAAAGGAGCACTCAAGGACGATATGGCCATTGTGGAGAAACTACATGAATTCTTTGCATCGGTCTTCACGGCTGAGGATGTGAGGGAGATTCCCAAACCGGAGCCATTCTTTTTAGGTGACAAATCTGAGGAACTGTCCCAGATTGAGGTGTCATTAGAGGAAATTTTGGAACAAATTGATAAATTAAACAGTAATAAGTCACCAGGACCAGATGGTATTCACCCAAGAGTTCTGAAGGAACTCAAATGTGAAATTGCAGAACTACTAACTGTGGTTTGTAACCTATAATTTAAATCAGCTTCTGTACCAAATGACTGGAGGATAGCTAAAGTGATGCCAATTTTTAAAAAGGGCTCCAGAGGTGACCCCAGCAATTACAGGCCAGTAAACCTAACTTCAGTACCGGGCAAAAAGAACAGAATGATCAGACACATAGATGAACATAACTTGTTGGGGAAGAGTCAACATGATTTTTGTAAAGGGAAATCATGTCTCACCAATCTACTAGACTTCTTTGAGGGGGTCAACAAGCATGTGGACAAGGGGGATCCAGTGGATATAGTGTAGCTAGATTTTCAGAAAGCCTTTGACAAGGTCCCCCACCAAAGGCTCTTAAGCAAAGTAAGCTGTCATGGGATAAGAGGGAAGGTCTTCTCATGGATCGGTAACTGGTTAAAAGATAGGAAACAAAGGGTAGGAATAAATGGTCAGTTCTCAGAATGGAGAGAGGTAACTAGTGGTGGCCACCAGGGGTCTGTACTGGGATCAGTGCTGTTCAACATATTCATAAATGATCTGGAAAAAGGGGTAAACAGTGAGGTGGCAAAATTTGCAGATGATACAAAACTACTCAGGATAGTTAAGTCCCAGGCAGACGCGAAGAGCTACAAAAGGATCTCTGAAAACTGGGTGACTGGGCAACCAAATGGCAGATGAAATTCAATGTTGATAAATGCAAAGTAATGCACATTGGAAAACAGAATCCCAGCTATCCATATAAAATGATGGGGTCTAAATTAGCTGTTACCACTCAAGAGAGAGATCTTGGAGTCATTGTGGATAGTTCTCTGAAAACATCCGCTCAATGTGCAGCGGCTGTCAATTAAGTGAACAGAATGCTGGGAATCGTTAAGAAAGGGATAGATAATAAGACAGAAAATCGTAAGAACTGACTTATTTTTCCCAGTGGGTGCTCCACCCCCACTCCGCCCTAAGGCCCTGCCCCACTTCACCCTCCTCCCTCGAGGCCCCACCCTCACTCCACATCTTCCTGCCCCCGCTCCGCCCTCTCCCCCCAAGGCCGCATGCCAGCTGCCGAACAGCTAAATAGTGGCCCAGCTGAACGGTGGTGGCTGGTGGGTTGACCATCCCCACTATTTTTTTCCATGGATGCTTGAGCCTGGAGCACCCAGGGAGTCGGTGTCTATGCCTGAGTCTCTCCTCACTTCATCATCATCATGTTCCTATTACGCCTCTGGCGTTTAGGGCAGTGACAAAGCTCTTCCACCCCTGTCTGTGTCTGGCAAGTCTTTCAAATGATTCCCCAGCTGTGCCCCAGGTTTTTCAGCTCGGCTTCCACAGCTCTTCGCCATGTTGTTTTCGGGCGGCCTCATTCTCGCTTGCCTTCAGGTGTCCATCTTATTGCTACTCTGGTGATGGAATCAGTTTCCCTCTGAAGCACATGGCCGAGCCATCTCCAGTGCCTCCTGGCAATGATGGTGCTCAGATCCTCTTGACTGCACTGTGTCAATAGATCTTGGTTTGAGATTGTTCTGGGCCAAAAGATACGGAGGATTTTTCTAAGGCAGGTTGTATGGAATGAAAACAGTTTGGACATGTCAGACTTTCTCATTCCCCAGCATTCTGCACTATAAAGTAGTGTTGAAAGTACGCAGCTCTGATAAATCTTGAGTTTGGTTTTGGTGTTGTATTTTGATGATTTCCAGACTGTATTTAAGCTCCACCACCTTGTGACAAGCTCCATCAAGCTAAAACTAAGAAGTGTGGGTCCACCAAACAAGGTACATAGATGTTATGATATTGACAATCTAAAGTCCCTTGAAATACAGAAAACTTTTGTTCTGCAGTTAAAGAACAGGTTTCAAGCACTTGCAGACCTTGATGAAGAGGAGAGGAATGCAGATGAGGAGATCAACAAGACGTGGGACAAAGGGCTTGGCTACACTTGCAAGTTAGAGTGCATTAAATCAGCCCCGGGCACCCTAACACCTGAGGTGTCCACACTGGCAAGGCACATAGAGCGCCTGGACTCTGCAGCTGGAGCGCTCCTGGTAATCCCGCTCCACAAGAAGCACAACGCTTGCTGCGCCGTGGCTGAAATGCCCGGGTGTCAGTGTGGACAATGTGTTGCATTATTGCGCTGTGACTGGCCTCCAGAAACGTCCCATAATCCCCTTAAGTCAAGAGGCCACTCTGGTAATTGTTTTGAACTCGGCTGTAGGCATGCAGACATCCCCTTTCAAAGCTCCGTTTCTGACAGCCGGCATGCTTATCTGCTCCGGGACAAAGCAAACCATTACTGTGGAATGCTGCTGCTGTGAGTGTGTGTGTGTGTGAGAGAGAGAGGTGGGGGGGAGGGGGTCTGCTGTTGTCTGAACTTACAAGACAGCAGGCTGACACGCTCTCTGCCCCCCAAAACACACTGTCTCTCCCCCCACATACATACAAGACACTCCCTTTCACACTCCACCCCCACCCCATTTGAAAAGCACGCTGCAGCCACTTGCACACTGGAATAGCTACCACAATGCACTGCTCTCTGTGGCGTTGCAAGAGCTGCTAATGTGCCATGCCGGTGCGCTTGCAGCTGGCAGTGTATAAACACACAGCAGCGTTTTCCCTGCTGCGGTCTCCGAAGGCTGCTTTAACTCCCAGCGCTCTACATCTGCAAGTGTAGCCAAGCCCAAAGTAACAGAAATGTATAAACAGAGCAGTGAAGCCTGTCTGGGCTACAGGCGGAAGAGACGGAAGGAGTGGATTACACCCAGCACATGGGACGCCATAGAAACCAGATGAGCCCTGAAGAAAAAAGTTTTAGAAACAAAATCCCAGAAGCTAAAGGACAGATACCACGAGCAGTATAACCAGGCACACCGGGAGGTCAAACGTCTTGTGAGAGCGGACAAACAGCATTATAGTGATAAACTGGCAACATAAGCAGACGATGGAGCTGCTCGTGGTGAACAAGGAACCGTCTACAAAATGACGCGGCTTATCAGTGGTAAACGGCAGACACCAACAAACACTCTCATCAGGAACAAACAAGGACACCTACTAACAACCGAAAAAGAACAAGAAATGCGCTGGACAGAGCATTTCAAAGAATTGCTGAACAAGGAGCCACCTAAAGAGGAAGCAAACATCCAGGAGGCAGAAGATCATCTTGATATCAACACAGACACCCCAACTAAGGAAGAGATCATTCAAGCCATCAAATCCTTAAAAAATGGGAAAGCTCCTGGCAAGGATAACTTGAATGCAGAATTGTTCAAGGTAAATCCTAAATTAGCAGCATTTATCCTGGCCCCTCTATTTACATCAGTCTGGGAAAGGGGAAAATGCCAGATGAGTGGACCAATGGAGTTATAGTGAAGATACCAAAGAAAGGAACTCTCTGTGATTGGAATAACTGGCGTGGATCACACTTTTATCTGTGCCAAGCAAAATATTGTGTAAGATCATAGTCCAGCGCATATCAGAGGCAGTTGATAGTGTTCTCAGAAAAGAGCAAGCCAGTTTTCGGAAAGGGCGTGGAAGCACAGACCAGATTTTCACTCTACGAAACATAATAGAACAGTGCTTAGAATGGCAACAGCAGCTCTACATAAACTTCATAGACTTTGAGAAGGCTTTTGATAGCATTCACAGGACCAGCCTATGGCGCATTCTGCAGGCATACGGAATTCCTTTCCATATAATCAACATCATCAAAAGCTTCTATTTCCACTTTACAGGCTGTGTTGATCACAGTGAGCTCAGTTTTGAAGTCAAAACAGGAGTACATCAGGGTGTATCACGTCTGCAATCCTCTTCAACATTGCCATTGCCTGGGTAATGCAGCGTACAACAGGAGACATGCTGTGACTAAGTGGGAATGTTCTTAATGTTTTCTTTGAATACTGTGTGGGTGCCTGCGAGGCAGCAGGGAGAGGGGAGTATTGACCTGGGAAGGTTGCAGGGGAGTTTGGCTGGGACTGTCTGCACTGGGGATGGGAGACTGGCCTTGAGGGAGGATACCTGAGCATGTAACGTGAGAACCCAGGAGGGGGGTTGGAGGCCAGGTGACACCTCTGCCCGGGAAATGGACAAAGGCTGGGGGAGGAGCCGGGGGGAGGCTGAGACAGCTGGAGGGAGTTTCAGTTTGGAGCTGGCTGGGGAAATGAAGGGGAGCCAGAGGGGGCTCTGGCCTCCCTGGCCCACCCTCCCCCCCCCAAGATGGACCTGAGGGGGTCCTGTTGTCTGTGCCTACAAATCCTGTTTTGGACTGTGTTCCTGTCATCTAATAAACCTTCTGTTTTACTGGCTGGCTGAGAGTCCTGGTGAACTGCAGGAAGGGGGGTGCAGGGTCCTGACTCCCCCATACTCCGTGACAACTGGTGGAGCAGTGGGATCTACTGCACCCCGTGGACGGCGCTTCCTGCAGTAAGTGACTGGGGAGCAGTAAAACGAAGGGGGATTGACAGGGACGTGCTGAAGGCTCCGAGAGGGACGGTTTTTGGGGGGGCGATTAACCCCTGGGAGTGTGTGACCAGCGAGAAGGACTTTTGCAATAACAGGGTTAGGGTTAGGGTTGACAGTGTAGTGGTGTAGGTAACACTGCTCTACCCATGGGTGCTTGCCGTAAGAAAAGCTCCAAAAATAAGATGGCTTTCAGAGGACTTGACTTTCAAACTGTGCAGGGGCTGTAGCTGACACCCATATCCCATGATTTTGCCCACAGGGGTGAGTCTATAAACTGAAAGAGTTACTAGTCCCTTGTTCTGCAAGGCTTAGGCCTTGTCTACACTGCAAAGTTTTGGCGGCAGAAGTTATACCGCTTTAATTAAAACCGCTGTTGCATGTCCACACTAGCTCCTTGTGTCGGCAGAGCACAGCCACACTAGCAGCTCTTGCATTAACAGAGAGAACAGTGCACTGTGGTAGCGATCCCTTCCCTCCCTCTCCCACCCTTATCCATGCAGCTCCCGTTTGAAAGGGGACAGTAAGATCAGGAGATTGGGAGAAGCACTGAAACTGTGTAATCTTCCAAGGGACAAAAGAAAGCTGTTACTAACTTTAGACAACCAACTACATGTTTTCTACTGTCCCATCCCCAACTGGGACCTTTCTAACATGACCCTCCCTTCTCCCAGTCCACGTAGCCATGGGCCCATTGCTGCCTGAATGCTGGCCGAGAAACGCAGACACAGGCACAGTGATGTTTTGTTAATCTGTTTTTAAGAAATAGCTTTAGCCAAATGTGTAACAGTGGTTCATCAGAAATCAATAATTGATTTATAACCATCTCTTGCTCGGGGCCCATTTCAGGGTGGAGCAGAGCTGGGGCTGGATGGCGGGGGGAAGTTGGAGAAGTTTGGTAAGAAGATGGGGCATGACAGTGCCTTGGCTTCAGCATTGAAGTTCAATCTCTCAGAGGCAGCGCAATGCATGGCATATTATCCACGGAGGATAAGCACAGTACTTCAAATGACCTGGATCTTAACATCAGGAATTTAGCACCAGAGCAAGAGGTGAGAATTGGCAGGGAGGGTGGGGGTCCATTTTAACTTACAGCCTCAGGTTCTGGTTCCTGCTGTGGTTTGGGATCCTCCTCAGATTCGGGGGGGAGGGAGAGGAGGAGGGTAGGAGGGCTTCTTCCACCAGCTCCTCCAGTTAGAGATGCAGAATCACATGCTCCTTGTCCTGCAGGACATCCTCCATGGTCCCTGCTGCCCTCTCTCCCTGGCCCTCATCAGCATCCCGTTGGACGAGGCCAGCATGGTTGGTGAGGGGCTTGTGAGCCATTTCAGGCTTTGTACAGGGAGCCCTCGAGAGCACCTGGTCATTGCACGTACAATGAGCCCTCATGAAGTCACTGCCGGAGTCTTTGGCCCTCCTATACAGAAGCCTCAAGTGCTTCATGGGCCAGAACCAACCGAACACCTGCCTGCTCCAGCCTCCATGAAACTTGGCAGTACAGGAGTTCCTACTGCTCCAGGACAAGTTGTGGAGGATGGTGTAATCCCACCCCACATTGATCAGCACCCGGGTGTGGTCAGCAGGCCAGGCAGCTGCTGTTGGAGCAGGATCCATTGTCACCTGAACAATGTGTAAAGAGTGCTGTGGAAAGCTGTCCTGCAGTAGTCAGCGCAGCTCACTACGGCTTGTCACATCAGGGAGACAGGTACCTTTGTAGGCTGGGTAAGGGTCCAGAAGAAAAGGGTTCAGTGCATAATGGCAATGGGGGTGGAGGACTGCAGATGCTTGAGACGAGGTACCCTAACCCCCATCCACACTGCCATGGGGCTGTGCATTCACTCACACCCCTCGTGTGTGCTAGCTTACTCGCCTTCAACACATGCTTCTGGGATTTAGGGGTGGACAACATGGGGGTTAGGGCACAACCACATGCATGGAGAAGTGAAGTGAACAGTCGCTAGTATAGACACACCCTATGTGTGACCTACTCTCTGTTCCTAGATGTATTACCTTGCATTTAGCTGTATTACACTGAATCTTTTGTTTAAATTAGTCCATTTTACCAAGCAATCCTGGCTGGTCTGTATAATTGACCTGTCCCCATCATTTACCACACTATGAATTTGTTTTATCTACAAATTTTACCAGCAATAATTTTATATTTTCTTCCAGATTGTTGTTAAAGATATTGAATTGCACTGGCCCAGGAACAGATTCCCCGAGGACTCAACTAGAAACAATCCCTCCCTACGTTAGCAGCAACACCATCCAAAAAAACCAACCCACCACACCAAAGTGTCCCAAAGTGAAGCGAAGGCCTCAAACCTTTCAGACAACTAACCAGATCAGACTGGAAGGCAGGTATAGATATGGAAAAAGTGTGAGTGTCACAAGCAAGGAGGTGGATGGCTCATGAGGTGCATTCCCCTGCAGGAAGTTCCTTTACCCCTTGCTCAATTGGAGGAACTGGCTGCAACATTCAGGGGTGTGACAGAGAACAGCTAGTAGGCACCTGGCTTGTGCTCTACCCAGGAGTGAGAATCCCAAACAGATGATATCTTTAGAGGATGAAGTTACTGTAAAGTCAGAATCAAGAAAGTAGTAAGGGAGAAAAAAAAAAAAAAAAGAGTCTAACTCCCACATCTTGGGGCCACACACCACTGTCCTAGAGAAAGGTTCTCCTCCGATCCCTTTCAATAAAACAAGTATTTAGAAGCCTGATCACCTATGACCTTCCTGTACATAGCTAAACTATGAGTGACCCACACAAGGTAAACCTTTGTTTTGTGAGATATGAAGTCTGGTTAAAGGCTTTTTAAATGAAAAGGCCAACTGGGAGAAGGCAGCTGAAGACTCAGACTACTGAGCTGTGTAATGGAACAATGTTGTGCAGCTCAGCCAGAGAGATTGTTTTCTTGTTTTGACACCCAGTGATGTAGGATGTATGCACAAATGCTAAAAAGATTTTTTTTCAATATCCAGGAAGTATTCGATCTATGTAAAGAACCAGAATCTCAACACCTAGAGCCTGATAATTTCTAACAGCAGATTTACATAATAAAAGTTGTAAAGTGGAAAGTTTTAATTCTCTTCATTGAAAGTTATTGTGTCTTCCAGAAAATGTTATGTTGACTTTTCGCCTATCTTGTGAGCATTTCAGTCTTTTGTTTTTTTTAATTCTACTGCGTATCCCAGTACGATGCCAACTCAAGGCGATCCCTCTTCGGACAGTACACATCATTAGCTGCTATGGGCTGATGAAATGGTGGGTGGCTAACTACAGGGAATCTCATGATTCAAGGGAAGCAACTCACAGATCCCTGGGAAAGTTCAATTCCAAGGCAGCATGTGATCTCACTGGGGATTTTGAATTTTACTCAATATTCCAGCTGAGCTGACAAATAAGCAGGTTGTGTGACTTGCCCACGATAACCCAAATCAGAATTCAAGATTTGTTCTGCAACTACCAGATCTCCTTTACTGATACATGCAGTTTTCTCCTAGCCTCAAGACCTCTGCAATGCTTTAAAATACCAGGGTTAAGGGTAGGGGGGCAAAGCAGGGCAGAGAGGCATAAAATCCCTGGCCGTAGGTCTGTGCTCAGGGTGAGGACATTAAAGCCGCTAAAAAATGGGAAAGGAAATTCCAAAATGTTGATTTTCAAGTTAAGTATTTTTATTATCAAAATTATTACATCTCTTGTGAAAGTTCAAATGTTACAGCATGGTGTAAAAACCCCACTAGAGTCAGAAGCTGCAGCCCCCACCTTTCCAAGAGCTTTCCAGGGTGCCTCCCTTCTGCACCCTGCACATGCCGAGGTGCTGGAACCTCTGCATGCTGCTCCCAACCCCCAAATCCACTGCTGCCACTAGGCAGGGCAGAGCCTGCCTGCCCCATGCTGCACACAGCATGAAATGGGAGACTACACACCCAGGTCTAAACTGAGTGAAGTTTACACCTATTTTATACAGTATACAGAGACACCCGCATTCCAGGTGACGAGTTCAATCCCCAACACACACTCAGTCAGACTGTTGGAGAAAGTTACTTTGTTTTAATATTTTAAAAGTCTCCCCTACCTTGAACAAACACCTGATTTCAATTGTGAATTAGAGAACTTGTAACAGCCCTAAAAAAGGAAGAAGACTGTGCATTTGAAAGACAGGGAGACAGACTCACAGCATTATCTTGTCCAACAGAAAAAGGAGAAGGCCCACTGCAGCACCAGGGACTCTACCTGTTGTATATTAGCTAACCTAATATGGTTATAACTGAATATAAAATTAGATAAATAAAAACACGCCTGATATTACAGTAAACAAGTGAGAAAGAAGCTGGCAATCGTATGGAGCTGAACTGACAGCACACCCCCTTTGGGCTGGCTTTGGCGCCACTCTATGCATGTTACCCCTAGGTGGGAGGATTCACTCTGTGTGATACTTTACACCGACAGCACCCAACTTACCAAGGCCTGGAGTCCCCACCAACCATGCACTCTGGGGGAGACACTCCACAGCCCACGCACAGACCCCAGTACAAACATGACTCATTTGGACAGCCCCCAGAGCAGTGACGCCACAGTGTCACCCCTACTCAACCCCCCCAGTCTCACACAGTGACAATGTTCATGGAGACCTTCCCGTTGATGATACACTGCAGCATACGACACCAATTCAGAGTTTCCCAGCTAGTGACAAACATTCACAAATCCCCGTTAGTGACATTCACAGGAACCGCCCCCGTTTAGTTACATCCTGCAGAGCCCCAACACCCACCTGTCAGCGACAGTCCCACTCCCTCACTCTCTCCTAGTCCCAGTGCTAACTGACCAGTTCTTGGAGTCTATCACAATGGAAATGGGTCTGGTTGTGGGGGGTCACAGCCCAGGCCCAAAGGTGGTGCGTGTGCTGGTCTGTTGTAACTGGAATGATAACGGATGAAAGCCCCCCGCCCCGCCCCCCCCAGATGCACTGAGAACCTGACCTACAAGAGAGCTTTGGGATTGGAGTTTAACTTCCCCCAGATTTTTCTTTAAATTGTTTTCATACTTAAAAAGATGTCCTTACTGCACAAGTGACTACGGCTATGGGCATGGACAGGAGACAGAGGCTGCATCACAGTCATTGCACTTAGAACCATTTGCTTTTCTACAATGTACCCAGCTTTGCTACAGTCTCTGCCTCAGAGAAATTTGCATCCTCCTCCAAGGGCAGAGGCTGCCGCTGCTCACAAGTCTCACTCATTTACTCCAGACTCCAGCCTCTGACCCCCTGCACCCCCAGCATCAGGTGCAAGCTCCCAGCATCGGCCCAGAAGCCACTTCCAGAGGTAGCTGGAAGGAGTTATGGGCAATTCGGTCTTCCTTGAATCCAGGCAACCCTAGGAAAGTCCTGTCTGAGTCTTTACTCCTGGACCTTGAAGCTGCTGCAGTCTATATTGATGGACACTGCCTCCCCCACGGTGTGGATAGTGCTGTGAACTGGAAACCCCTGACCCTCTGGAGCTCTGGTGGAGAGCAGGCTGCCCAGAATTAGGCAGGCTGATAGTCCGCAAGTCTGATTGCAACGATCTGGAACTTTGGGGAGCAGAGCTGGAGCCTGATGCTCCTGTGCAGGGCTGGGAAACCGACCCCAAGGATACTAAGTCTGCAGCAACCTGCTGTGCTGGACTGGCAGCAGCAGAGTGACTCTTCTTCAGAAGGCTGCTATTAATGCTTCCAGAGTGCTGCTGGCTGCTGTAATACCCAGAATTCCCTGCAAACAGAGCTGGGGAGTCCGTGGAAACTGAATGGGCAGGGCTGGAATAGGAGGTGGACGAAAGGGATGCTTCTGACGAGCCCTGAGCGGGGTTGTGTCCTGTTCTCGGTGGAGCTGCTCGGTAGCTGTACCCAGGAGACGGAGTAGAGTGTCCTCTGTAGGGGGAGGAACTCTGCTGAAGGAGAGCCTGGGACTCTGCTCGGGGGCTGTCAGACTGCAGGAGCTGGAGAAGGGTGGGGGAGGGAGAGAAAAAGTGTCAGAGCACAAATATTTCCTCCTCTCTCTACTAACCCCCACTTAGCAACACTGTTTGCTGTTCAGGCAACTTGAGCAGTTGCTGACAATGAACTGCAGGTTCTGATGCTTGCCTGTGACTAGAAATCAATGATGGATCTTACCTGGTAGCTGTATCTAGAAGGGCTGTAAACTGCTGGTCCTTTGAGTGCAGAACTGAGAACTTCTGGGGTGTCTCCCTCAGCAGTACCTAGAAGGCATAACACAGTCAAGCCTTAAACTTCACTTCCTGGACCAGGGCCACAACTGATCTCTCCTAAGCTCATCTGTGTGACTCCAGTTATCTTGTTCCACAGTCCTGCTGCAGGTAAGGCAAAAGCACCACCCAGCACCTCAAGTCATTGGGCCCTCTGAAGCCAAAAGAAGTTAACTAACGGCAATCTGGAGAATCCCAACAGCCCACAAGAGCCACCAGCATGAGTAAAGAATGGTTATTTACCCAGTAACTGATCCTTCAAGATGTTGTAGTCGGCATGGAGCACACTGTAGGGGAGCATGAGCCTCATGTGCACAAGATCTTTTAACTTTTTCACAGTAGTATCTGTTGGGGCTGCGCCTGTGCTCTGAGCCTCCTCGTGCTTCTGCATGAGGGCATGAAGGGTGGGGCAGCCACAACCCTCCCTCAGTTCCCTCACAGTTCAAACCCGTTGTTACATTATTGACATAAACTGTGACCATATAGATCATTGTTGCAACCGTTATATATTTGCAGCAAATATTGTACAAAGGTGGTTGTGTGAGGTGTCTATGGGAAGGTTATGATTTGCTGGTTATGATTATGCTATCTGTATGTGTGTATCATTTTTGTAGTTGAAGTTATAAATATTGCCTATGTACTTGTATCTCAATGTGTTTGATTCAAAGGCTGTCTATACTGCCATTTTCAGTGCTAAAACTTTTGTCGTTTGGGGGTGTGAAAAAATACCCCCCAAGCAACAAAAGTTTTAGCGCTGAAAAGCGCCAGTATAGACAGAGCTTTAATCGCCGAGAGCCATGCTCCTGGCGATAAAGCTACCACCTTTCATTTGGAGTTGTTTTTTTTAATCGCCGGGAGAGCTCTCCCCCGGCGATAAAGTGTGTCTATACTGCCCAAGTCACAGCGCTGCTGCGGCCACGCTGTAACGTGGGTAGTGTAGACATACCTTAAATAGCATTAGTGAAGTATTTGGTCAGCTTCTTGAGAAAGGAATTTGCAAATTAAGTGCCCAGTCAAGAAACATTTAACTGACAATGGACCGTGGGAGACTCCAGTCCACATAAGAAGTCTTCCTGGGAATGTTCAAGGTAGCATGTGAGCCATGGCTGCCACCTGCAAACTGAGTCATGCATGGACATGTGACTTGCCCATGTGACTCCAAACTCCATCTTGCTGCTGTGATGTTCCACAGTAGAAGATAGGGCTGTCCTGCCACAGGGCAGAGAATATAAAAGGCCCTGGAAACCCCTCCATTTTGTCTTCAATCCTGCTTCTGACCTCTGGAGGAACCTTGCTACAAACTGAAGCTCTGAACAAAGGACTGAATGACCCATCCCAGCTGGGGATGTTCCAGAGACTTGATTTGAACCTGCAGTTTATTCCATCACTGCTACAAGCCTGAACCAAGAACTTTGCCATTGCTGTATGTAATTGATTCCATTTAACCAATTCTAGCTCTCATCTATATTTCTTTCTTTTTATGAATAAACCTTTAGATTCTAAAGGATTGGCAACGGCATGATTTGTGGGTAAGATCTGACATATATTGACCTGGGTCTGGGTCCTTTGGGGTCGGGAGAACCTTTTTTCTTTTACTGGGGTATTGGTTTTCATAACCATTCGTCCCCATGACGAGTGGCACTGGTGGTGATACTGGGAAACTGGAGTGTCTGAGGGAATTGCTTGTGTGACTTGTGGTTAGCCAGTGGGGTGAGACCGAAGTCCTCTTAGTCTGGCTGGTTTGGTGCCTTAATAGTAAAGGAACTGCAGCCTTGGGCTGTGACTGCCCTGCTCTGAGCAATTTGTCCTGAATTGATGCTCTCAGTTGTGTCCCGCCAGAGGCAGCCTCGTTACACCCGTGAAGCTGAGGACTTCGAAATGTTGGTCTGGAGGGTAGGCTGTGGGATCTACAGGGACTACAACAACCTGCAGAACCAGTTACTGTGGGGGAAGTAACCGGTCTTCGAGTAAGTGTTGAAGTGGATCCCCCTGGAGGTGACTGGCAAACAGTATCCCCTCTAGGCAGTGGCATGGAGGCATGCCAGCCACATCAGTCAAATAGCAGTTGGAATACTGCTCTTCTGAACCTGGCCTCAGACTAGCCACGGCATTCAAGGCGTCATGCTTGACAAAACTGAGTGGGGCGCTCCACAGCACAGCTTTACAGATCTTACACACTGGCAAGTTTCTGAAGCAGGTGGAAGACCCTGCCTCTTCCTTGGGGTGGAGCATGCCCTAACATTTGAAGGGAAAGGCTCAGTAGCCAACTGATGCCAAGTGGACATACTGCAATCTCTGAAAGGTTGCTGAGGCTCCTCCATCCCTCTGACCACTAGTCCATGCTGCTCATCCATGTGGGCACGAATACTGCCAGGTCTGACCCTGAGCAGATCAGCAGTGACTACAGGGCTGTGGGCGTGCAGGTGGTGGTGGTGGTGGTGTCTGTCTGTCCTCCTGGCTGAGGGTAAGGTCCCTGGCAGGGACATGCACATCCTGGAGCTGAATGGATGTCTGCACAGATGGTGTCAGAAGGCGGGCCTTGACTTCCTTGACCACTGGGTGCTGTTCTGGGAAGGAGGTCTGCTGGGAAGAGACGGGGTTCACCTGACCAAGAAGTGGAAGAACATTTTCATGCACTGACTTGCCAACCTAGCAAGGAGGGCTTTAAACAAGGTTCAAAGAGGGCAGGTGACAAAAGCCTACAGGTAGGCATAAAAAAGGCAATCTTAACAGAAGACTAGATGTTGCTGTGTCGGGGAAGACATGGAAAATTAAAATAGGGTCATAGGAGCAACAAACAGTGGGGGAATCTGCTCAACATCTTAGATGTTTTTACACAAATGCAAGGAGTGTGGAGAATAAACAGGAAGAACTGGAAGTATTAGTAGATAAGATAAATTATGCAATTAGCACCACAGACACTTGGTGGGACAAGTCTCATACTAGAATATTGGCACGGAGGGATATAGCTTGTTCATGAAAGAGAGGCAAGATAAAAAGGGAGGAGGTGTTGCATTATGTATCAACAATATACAGACTTGTTCTGAGGTCTAGAAGGAGATGAGAGGCAGACTGGTTGAAAGACTCTGGGTAAAGATAAAAAGGGGAAAATAGGGATGATGTCATGGCAAGGGTTCTACTATAGGCAAATCACAGAGCGGAGGGGGATGAGGCATTTCTAGAACAAACATGAGAAATATCCAAAACACAAGAGTTGGTAGTAATTAGGGACGAACTACCCAGACATCTGTTGGAAAAGTATTATGGCAAAACACAAAATTTCCAGTAAGTTATGGGACTGTATTGGGGACAACCTCTCATTGCAGAAGGTGGAAGAAATAACCAAGGGGACAGCTATTTTACTTGATTCTAATTAACAGAGAAGTTGATTGCCAATTTGAAGGTGGAAGGCAATTTGGATGAATGTGATCATGAAATGACAGGTTTAGTTATTTTAAGGAAAGAAAGGAGTGAAAGCAGCAGAATAAGGACAATGGACTTCGAAAAACAGACTTTAACAAACTCAGAGAACTGGTAGGTCAAGGCTCACGGGGAAATCAAAGGAATAAAGGAGTTCAGGGGAGCTGGCAGTTCCTCAAAGAGACAATATTAAACACACAATTACAAGCTATCCCGATGTGAAGGAAAGGGTAGGAAGAGTATTCAAAGGCCAGTATGACTCCATCAGGAGTCTTTAATGACCTGACAATCAAAAACGAATCCTACAAGAAGCAGAAACATGGCCAACTTGCTAAGGAGGAGTACAAAAGAAAAGCACAAGTGTGTAGGGACAAAATCAGAACAGCCAAGGCACAAAATGAGTTACACTAGCAAGAGTATAAAAATCAGTAAGAAGAGATTCTTTAAGTACTAAGCCGAATATTTTTGGTAAAAAAGTGACGCATCAAAGAGCGGGGGTCGGCTTATAAACAGGTCTACACCAAAATTTGATGATTTTAAACTCTATGGAATCATTGAATTGAATATCTAATACACTGTCGTTTTGTTTACCTGGAGCGTTCACCGGCACGGAGCCCCTCAGCTCAGCTGAGCCGCCGCTTCCAGCAGCTCCCATTAGCCTGGAGCAGCGAACTGCGGCCACTGGGAGCCGTGATCGGCCAAACCTGCGGACGCTGCAGGTACACAAACTGGCCCGGCCCGCCAGTGGCTTTCCCTGCACAAGCAGCGGAACAAGTTTGGGAACCACTGAATTAGAGAATTGGTCTGAATTCAAGAAGATTAAATTAAATAAAGACAAGTGCAAAGTACTTTAATGATCTTGAGGATGGCGTGGACTGCACCCTCAGCAAGTTTGCAGATGATACTAAACTGGGAGGAGTGGTAGATACGCTGGAGGGTAGGGATAGGATACAGAGGGACCTAGACAAATTAGAGGATTGGGCCAAAAGAAATCTGATGAGATTCAACAAGGACAAGTGCAGAGTCCTGCACTTAGGACAGAAGAATCCCATGCACTGCTACAGACTAGGGACTGAATGGCTAGGCAGCAGTTCTGCAGAAAAGGACCTAGGGGTCACAGTGGACAAGAAGCTGGATATGAGTTGACAGTGTGCCCTTGTTGCCAAGAAGGCTAACGGCATTTTGGGCTGTATAAATAGGGGCATTGCCAGCAGATTGAGAGACGTGATCATTCCCCTCTATTCTGCATTGGTTAGGCCTCATCTGGAGTACTGTGTCCAGTTTTGGGCCCCGCGCTACAAGAAGGATGTGGAAAAATTGGAAAAAGAGTCCCGCGGAGGGCAACAAAAATGATTGGGGGGCTGGAGCACATGACTTATGAGGAGAGGCTGAGGGAACTGGGATTGTTTAGTCTGCAGAAGAGAAGAGTGAGGGGGGATTTGATAGCTGCTTTCAACTACCTAAAAGGGGGTTCCAAAGAGGATGGATCTAGACTGTTCTCAGTGGTACCAGATGACAGAACAAGGAGTAATGGTCTCAAGTTGCAGTGGGGAAGGTTTAGGTTGGATATTAGGAAAAACTTTTTCACTAGGAGGGTGGTGAAGCACTGGAATAGGTTACCTAGGGAGGTGGTGGAATCTCCTTCCTTGGAGGTTTTTAAGGTCAGGCTTGACAAAGCCCTGGCTGGGATGATTTAGTTGGGGTTGGTCCTGCTTTGAGCAGGGGGTTAGACTAGATACCTCCTGAGGTCCCTTCCAACCCTGATATTCTATGATTCTATACTTCACTTAGGAAGGGGGAAAAAAATCACATGCACAATTACAAAATGAGGACGACCTGGCTAGGCAGTAATACAGCTGAAAAGTACCTGGGAGTTATAGTGGATCACAAATTGAATGAGTCAACAACGTGCTACAGTTGTGAAAAGGCTAATATTCTGGAGCACATTAACTGGATCAGTGTTGTATATAAAACGCAGGAAGCAATTTTCCTGCCCTATTCAGCACTAGCAAGGCCTCAGCTGGAGGGCTCTGCCCAACTCTGGGCACCACACTTTAGGAAAGATGTGGACAAATTGGTGAGAGTCCAGAGGAGAGCAACAAAAACGATAAAAGGTTTAGAAAACCTGTCCTATGAGGAAGGTTAAAAAACTGGGCATACTTAGTCTTGAGAAAAGAAGACTGAGGAGGGACCTGATAAGTCTTCAAATATGTTAAGAGCTGTTATAAAGAGGAGTGATCAACAGTTCTCCATGACAACAAAAGGTATTACAAGAAATATTGGGCTTATAATCTGCTGCAAGGGAGATGTGGGTTAGATACAAGAAAAGCTTTCTAACTATACAGAGTAGTGAACCTCTGGAATAAGCTCCCGAGGGATGTTGTGGAATCCCTGTAACTGTAGGTTTTAAAGAACAGGTTGGACAAACACCTGTCAGAGCTGGTGTAGTCCTGTGCCTTGGTGAAGAAGGCTGGACTTGATGACCTCTCAAAATCCCTTCCAGCCCTACATTTCTATGATCCACTTAAATTCTCTGTGATGAGATGGCTGCTTTTCAACAAGCCAGATATAGCCACAAAGAGATGAGGAAGCATTTGGTCCTGTCCAGGTAAGAGAGCAAGACACTGGAAACAGGCAAGAAACATCGCTTCTCAGAACCAGCTTGTCCCTGAGAAAGAAGTGTAAAGCGGTCTGGCCAGGAGGGCGTGGAGCTAGTGGACACACTGTGCTGTGATAGCTACCAGGAAGACTACCTTAGGTGTATGTCGATTTATCGAACGCTCTGATAGTGGCGTGAATGGAGGCTCCATGAACTTTAGGAGGAGTGTGCTGAGATCCCATGTAGGAGTCAGGTCTCTGCCAGACAAGTAAGTATGCGGCAGGCCCTTGCGGAATCTCAATATTGTAAGATGTGACAAGACTGAGTACGACTGTATTGGAGTGTGACACACTAATACTGTTGAAAAGTGGACTCTGACTGAATTAAATGCCAAGCCAGCCTGTTTCAGGTGCAGCATACAGTCGAGAACCTGGGGTGTTGGAGCCTCAACGGGTTCCAAATGATGCTGGATTTTCCATATGGAGAACCATTTCCACTTGAAGGAGTAGGTCTTCCCAACAGACTGCTTCCTGCACTGCATGAGGATTTCGTATCGAGCAAAGTCTGCCACTGGTGTACAGCCAGCCAACTTTCAGGTCAGATGCAACTAGTGTGGGTCAAAGTGCAATATCGGGCCACTGTGCTGGGATATCATGTCTGAGTAGATTGGGAGATGGATGGAGATGTGCCTAGGCCAGTAGGAAGCTATTAGGAGCAGTGCAGCTTTGTGCTGTCTATGGAGATCAGGGAGATTGGGGTAAAGGCATATAGGAAGTTTGGAGCCCACTGTAGCAGGCAAGCAGTTGGTAAGGAGCTTGGACTCATGCTTCCTCTGGAGCTGAATTATGGGCACTTAGCGCTGTCCTCTGTGGTGAACAGATCGATCATGGGAGTGTCACATACATGCATGCTGACATGCAGCTGAGCAGCCCCAGACATGAACGTACTGTTGTTGTTGAGTTCTATCTTAGGTCCCTTGCCGGTGTCTGAAACCTGGTCTCTTGCAGGTGAGCGCTCTGTGATCAAGAGTCAATCACAGCTCCTACAAACTCTATTGTCTGTGATGGTGACAGATGATTTATTATAAGAACGGCCATACTGGGTCAGGCCAAAGGTCCATGTAGCCCAGTATTCTGTCTTCCGAGAGTGGCCAATGCCAGGTGCCTCAGAGGGAATGAACAGAACAGGTAATCATCAAGTGACCATCCCCTGTCACCCATTCCCAGCTTCGTAGTTCACAAAGAGTCCTCATCAGGAGAGCAGAGAGAGCATTTCATAGGACCACAGAGTTAGCAGGGACTGCAAAGGTCATCTAGTTTAACCCCCTGCCAAGATGCAGGATTTGTTGTGTTAAACAATCCAAGACAGATGGCTCTCCAGCCTCCTTTTGAAAACCTCCAGTGAAGGAGATTTCATGAGAATTCACTCCAGGGCTGCTGCTATCTCCTGCTGGGACTTGCCCATTATCAGCCAATAGTTCATACACAAGTATACATCAATTCCCTAAGCGTGCTGCCACCATTGCCAGGCATTTTGTGACTACAACCTGCGCTGTGGAGAGGCCAAGGGGCAGTACTCTGTTGTCACATTCTGGGGTGGAATCTAGACCAGGGAGAGGTTGGGTCACCACCTGGTCCGTAGCCTTGAGTGCCTCACAATGCTTTGCATTTCCAGCTCCCAATGTTATGGGGCAGGTGGTGACAAACCCTCCCTGGTCTGGATTGCACCCCAGAATGTGACGGTGTAGTTGAAATAGGATTTATATACAACTTGCTAGTTTAACTGAGGTTTACACTTTAAGGAGAGAGATGGACAGTGCACAACACAGGTTTGGGGAAAATTCAGGACTGGGACTGTGTTGGGGTCACCCTGCTAGGCTAGTTACCAAGGCTGGTGGAAGCCAAAGCGTGGCTGTTGACAGGCTGCTAGGGTCAGAGCTGCTGAACCAGGACTGTCTAGCACACAGACACTCAGGGTGTGACCTGCATGCTGGTAGGTTAGTTGTGAGTAGCCCTGGTTGGAAGCCACAACAGCAAAGCACTGTGAGGCACCCAGGGCTAAGGGGCAGGCAGTGACAACTTCTCACTGGTCTGGATTGCACCCCAGAATGTGACACCTCCATAGGCAATGATTGGCTCCCAGTATGAATCTCAGATACTTCCTGTGTGCGAGGTGGATGGCAATGTGGATGTATGCATCCTGCAAGTCAAGAGCCAAGAACTAGTCTAGATCCTAGAGAGATGGAATGGTGGATATGAGCATTACCATCCTAAACCTGAGATGGCATGTGCATTAGTTGAGTCTCCTCTGCTCTAGGATAAGATGGAGGCCCTCTTCTGAATAAGGAAATACTCAGAGCAGAAGCCCGTTCCTCTGAATTCGGCAGTGCAATTGGAGGAGGAGATGATCTCTAGCACCCATCTGTCTGATGTCATTGCTGACCATGCTCAGTGGCATGGGGCGAGCTAGCTTCCAAAGGTGTGCTCTCTGAAGTGGAACTAGTGTGGCTCTTGAGTCCGGTCACATCTGTTGAAGTGCTGTAGGGTCAGCGCATGTCACTGAGGCAGAAGGCTGACAACTTCTATTGTATCTTGGCTTCTTCATGGAACGGTACTTGGGTTGCTCGGAGTGACAGGATGGTGTCTATTGGGTTAAGGACGGTAAGACTTGTGATATGGGGCTGGTGTGCAAATCCCCAGGTGGGCTTTGAGTCTGTGCCCTCAAAGGGCATCCTCGATCATGGCCCGTACCTCCCTAGTGATGCCTGATGCTTGGAGCCAGAATGCTCTGTGCACAGTCACCGCCATGCCCATAGATCTGGCTGCAGCATCGGAGAAGTCCATTCCTGCCTGTAAAGTTGTCTGCCACCAACTGGCCTTTCTTGATTATTGCCCTTATTTTGAGAGAGAAGATGTCAACGCTACCCCAGCTCAAAAAGTCATTTTTGGCCAGGAATGCTGGGCAGTTTGCCACTTGAAGTTATAAAGAGGCAGAGGAGTAAGATTTTCTCCCGAGCAGGTCAAGCTGTTTTGGGTCTTTGTCCTTAGGGGCTCTCTTGTTTGATTTAGATTTTTCCTGGAACATTGTAACGACTAAGGAGCCTGGGCTGGGATAGGCATACAAGTACTCAAACCCAGGCTGAGGGACCTGGCACTGTTTCTCCAGCCGTTTTGCAGTCATTGTTACTATGGCGAGCAACTCTTCATTTATGTAGAGGATGGTTCTGGGTGGACTGGGAACTGTCAGAACAAACAACTTATGAGATTTCTCTGATGTGACTGAAGTCTCTCTCTCTCTCCAGAGTCTCAGCAACTCTTATAAGGAGCTCTAGGAAATACACTGGCGAAGTTCTCCGGCCTGTGTTCTACTGGAGGTCAAACTAGATTATCACAATGGGCTCGTCTGGCCTTGGAACCTATGAAGTCATCTCATGCTGAGATCATTGCCTTGTTGGGTGATGAAGAAGACAGGACCTTTGGGAGTGAAACAGGATGCTGCTGTTGCTCTGCCCTGGTGCCAAGGTATACAGTGCACTCAAGGCTTTGCACTGGTACCGGTATATGCCTCAGTACTGATGGCCCCGGTTTTCCTAGTAGCTCATCTTCAGCTGCGGTGTTGATGCTCGGGGTGAGGTGCTGGAGCTGGGATCGGTGTCAGAGAAGGCTTATTTTGTGCTGCAGGGTATTAGTCCTAAATGCTGTGTGGGGTTTGGTGGCTTTATCTTCTGAGGCATCAGGTGGTCTGTCCTCATGGAAGAATACTGAGCTCTGCCTCTGTGTTTGAAGCAGCCCTGCTCAGTGCCAGACTGATCCTGAGACTGTCGTCATCTGCTTTGGTGCTGATAGCACCTGCTGCGCTCGTGTGGTCCTGCTTTAGTGCCAGATCTTTCCTCAGTGGTCTCTTCTCCATGCTGGTCTTTGGAGTTGCTGCTTTGCTAGACTGGATGCTGGTGAAGCTGCCTTGTCCGCTACTTGGACCCTGAAGCTCATCTTCTCAGGATCTGAAGAGATCTTCATAGACTGTTCCAAGAAACAAATGCTTCCTTAAGCTTGTGTGTTCTTACAGAGAAAGAATGGCATACTGAGCAGCTGCTTGTTTTCCGGGACTCTCCTAAGCAGACGAGACACCTGCTGTATCCATATTTCTGAGGAATTAGTCCATTGCAGACTGGGCGCAGCTTGAAGCCTGAAGGTTTGAGCCCATCATGTTGAGAATCCCTGTACAGAGATGCTGACTGTAAAATATTCAGTACAGGGGGTCGATTTAATTCAAGGAGGTTGTACATCAGAGAATCAGAAGCGTTATGAAGGGTTTTTTGGGAAGAGTTCGAAGAAATTTAGCAAAAGCTAAGAACTAGCAGGTTAAACACTTGCTAGGTTCTGTCTCAGTGCTGTGTAAGAGAGAACAGAGCGTCATGGCTGCCCTGACCTTTATGCCCCTGTAAAGAGGCAGGTGGTGGCATAGGCAGCAAATGTGGCCCCAAAGGACATGTTTTTTGACAAAAATCAGCTGTCACGTGCATGAGGCGCACATGCAGCTACAGTGGGCTCCACACTGCCATACATGAAGAACAGTAAGACACTGCAGATCAGCAGTAAGGATAACAGGTTTCCATTCTAAGTCTTAATCTGACCTCCTTCCCTCCACTCTTCTGTGTGGCAATATCGCATGCATCAATTCCTTCCAAACCCTTCCATTGTTAACCTCCACCCAACAGTCATGCCAGAGATTGTTCCTAATTTTAATATTAAAGACCAAACTTTTTAAAAAGTCTGTATAAGACCAAGAGCTAAAACCCGTGTTCTAATGCTCTCGCCATTTATAGTCATCCTCTGCTCTGACATGTCCAATTTAGAGGCAAGGCCCTCAGCGCTAGGAGCTGTCGCTTTATGTCTGTAAAGTGCCGCGCAGGCTGAGAGTGCTGCATGAATTAATTAAACTCCAGCCAGAGGAGAATTTCTTCGCAAATTTAAAGCTAATTAGAGGAGACTTTTTCTGAGCTATGAAAGCCGAAAAAAAGGAGGGTTACTTACTTTGTACGGTAACTGGAGTTCTTTGAGAAGTGCGTCCCTATGGGAGCTCCACACCAGGACATGCACAGCCCATGCACTCTCGACGAGAGAGTTTCAGCAGCAGCATCTGCAGGTCAGAGCCTGTGACCAACACGCTGTATTGCTCCGGGGTGAGGGCATGGACCTGCTGCCACTCTAGTTCTTTCTTAACTGGAAAAGAACACTGAGAAAACTCCAAGGCAGAGGGAACGGAGGGCGGGCAGTGGAAAACCCACATCTCGAAGAATTCCAGTTACTTTAGAAGGTAAGTAACCTCTCCTTCTTCAAGTAGAGTTCCTATAAAAGTGTTCCACATGAGGTGGTGATTCCTGAGCAGTACCTCAATTATGGAGAAGGGTGCTAAGGAGGCTGATTGAGTAGAGAGTATAGAACAGAATCACCAAAGGCAGTGTTGGCTCTGAAAGCAGGTATGAGAGTATAGCGCTGGAAAGGGCATGCCGAAGACCAGGTGACTGCCTTGAAGGTGTCTGAGACGCATATGTTTTTAGTAGGGCTACAAGGTAGATGAGGCCCTGGTGGAATGAGCAATCACCCTTGGAGGGGGACAGCTCCCCATAGGCTCTAATGGAGGTTTCCGCAGCGCATTAGGGACTAAGATGAGGTCCGACTGTGGAGTAGGTTCTTTGAGAGGAGGAAGATGGTTGAACAGGCCTTTAATAAATGCCAGTCACTGGATGAGTGAAGACTGAAAATCCCTCACTAGGGGGTGAAAAGTTGTGACAGCTGCCAAACTAACCATAACGGAGCTCAGCTATAATCCTGTTTTTAAAATTTTTGGCAGATAATCAAGAATGTATGTCAGACAAGACTCAACAGGAAGTATAGATTGGTGGCTGCACCAAACATGAAAATGTTTCCACTGCTGAAGGTAGGTTCTCCACTATGGAGCAGCACTGTTTGTCCCTCTGGAGAGCAGTCTTGTTCTACACCAGAGAGCCATCTAGTAGTCAGGCCTTGAGGAGAAGGTTGAGGGAGGGAGGGAGGGAGCAATCCCAACTCCTTGGTGAAGAACTCTGCTGTCAGGGGAAGGTGGAGGCAGTTGCTGAGACATGCAAACAAGCTCTGGAAACCATACCTGCCTTGGTCATGATGCTGCAATGTGGAGGGCTACTAATTTCTCCTGCTTCCATTTGATCAGGACCTTGAGTAGTGATGGTGTTGGGAGATGATCATGCAGAGCTACATGGGGTCAAAAGATGACTAGGGCACCTCCCGTCAAGTGGCCACTGTGCCCCCTCGCCTCCTGAACAGAATCATCTGCACTTTGCATTGGATGGTGTCATGGAGAGACCTATCTCCAGATGGCCCCAGGTAAGATGTGTCCTTTGGCATACCATATCCTTCACCTCCCACTTGTGTTGAGGCAGAGGGAGTCTGCCACTGTTTTCTGCAGTCCTGGTAGGTAAACCACTGAGATCTGTATGTGATGTGATATGCACCAGTTCCATAGTCTTATGGATTCGGTGCATAACGACCGGGATCTTGCTACTCCTTGTCAACTGAGATAATATATTGCTGTTCTGTTGTCCATCATTATTCTGGTTGGGTGGTCCCTGACATGGGAAAGGAACTGCTGGCAAGCGTAACACTATCCTGAGTTCCAGTATGCTGATATGGAGGATTGCCTCCTGTGGCGCCACTCTGACCTACGCTGGGAAGCCTTGGAAGTGCACACCCCGGCCTAGCAGGGAGGCATATGTACAGATGATCCTTGTGGGAAGGGGCTGCTAAAATGGAACTCCCACCCATACCATTTGGGGACCTTTCCACCGAGAACTCTCTGATGTATGGACACTCACTTGGATAGACTGTGTTGTTGGAAATGTAGATGGTTCTCAGCCAGGCTTGAGGACACAAAGCGTAGCCTTGCTAAGAGTGTCACAAACATACGGGCCGCCATACAACCCAGGAGTTGCAGGCAAGCCATTTCTGTGGTTTGCAGGCTCTGTTGTACTGTTGAAATGGGGCTGGACATTGTGGAGAACCTGTCCGTTAGCAAGAATGCTCTGGTGGTGGTAGAGGAATCTGGTGTGGCCCCAACAAAGTCTATGTTTTTTGTGCGTGAGAGTGTAGACTTTTCCACGCCGAGGCAGAGGTCCAGGAAATGGAACAGAAATAGGGCCCTGTTGGTTGCTGTTTGTACTTCAAGAAACGAGTGACCCTTCAGGAGCCAATTATCCAGGTAAGCAAAGATCTGGCAGAGGTAGGCTGCGATGGCCAAGAGGACTTTGATAAAGACCTTGGGAAGTGGAGAGGCTGAAGGGCAAGACATGATATTGGCAGTGGTCCCTGCCAACCACAAAACGTAGGAAATGTTTGTACAAGGCGTGGCCTGCTATATGAAAATAAGCATCCTAAAGTCAAGGGAGACAAACCAATCAATCTTCTGGATCCATGGAGGGAAGTAGTGTTGCTAGAGTTACCATTCTGAACTGCTGAGAGCAGATAAAGACGTTTAAAGTCCTGAGATCCAGAATTGGTCTCAACCCCCCATTTTCCTTGGGGACAAGGAAATACCGGGAATAGGATCATTTCCTGATGAAGGCCAGTGGAACAGGTTTGACTAGGTAGAACTGTACCTCCTGCCTCAAGAGACTCATGTGAAGGGTCCCTGAAGATGGACAGGGAGGGAGGGCATGCAGAATGAGCTGAACTGGATGGAATAGCCTGTAGAACTCACCTCCAGGATCCATCTGTCTGAGGTGATGAGCTCCCAGAAGGACAGAAAGTGATGGAGAGAATCGCCATAAGGGTGGATGGGAGAAAGATGCATTGTAGGATCCGGAATAGGAAATAGTGCATGACCTTCAACCAACAGGTCAAAATGGTTGCTTCTAGCACATCATTGACTATGAAGGATGGCCTCTTCTTGGTGAATCTAGGCTTCGTCCTGGTGGGAGATGGGGGTTCAGCTGGTTTCATGGGTTGATAGTGGACTGGGCAAGATTGTTGAGCTGCCTGTGATCTTATATTTTCTTTGTCACAGTCATATAGATGCCCAGAGATCACAGTGTCGCCGAGGAGTCTTTTAGTGAATGAAGGGACCTGTCTGTGGCCTCACTGAATAGCTTGGGTCCTTTGAAGGTAAGGTCTTCAGCAGTGTTTTGTACCTCCTGGGGAAAACTGGAACTAAGACGTTTGATGCATGACCACTGCCATAGATACAGAACATGCAACTGTATTAGCACCATTGAGTAAGACCAGGAGAGAAGCTCTGGAGATTGTCTGGGGTTCCATTATCAGTGGGTGAAATTGTTCCCTGTGGTCCTGTGGCAGGTTCTCAAAAGACAAAAACTCAATTTGTAAAATCATGTTTTGCCATCAGGGCCTGGTAAATGGCTACTTTGCACTGCAAAGAGGCTGAGGAGCAGCTTTTGTGGCCAAGATCTAGCTATTTTAGCTCCCTCTCGGATGGCGCAGAGCAGGACCAATGTGGTTGGTTTCATTCATCAGAGGCCTTGACAACCAGGGAGTTAGGTATAGGGAGGGAGAAAAAAAATACCCTGAGCCTTTGGGTGGAATATTGCATTTTTTAATCAGCACATTTACAAGTAGGTGGTAGAGTAGCTGGAGTTTACCTCAGACCTTAAGGGCTGGAGACAGCAGAGCATCATTTGTGGGCAAGGCAATTTTGCCCTGAGGAGGCATATGGAGAATGTCTAACAGGGAATGTTGGGTTCCTGTATCTCTTCCAATGGGATTTGCAAGGCCTCTGCAATCAGTTTCAAAGGCCTTGAAATCATTAGTGGGAGAGGTATAACAACCTTGTATGGCAAGGAGGATTTATGGGAAGATTTTTTTTCTTCTTCCTCACCTGGCTCTTGTTCCTCTATAAGTCCTTCTGTCGAGCAGGAACCAGGGTCGGTGATTGCTGCTCTTGACATGCCCTCTTATGAGATGGAACCCTGAAAAACTGCTTGCCATAACAGGCCCATGGGTTCTAATTAGCCCATTGTGGTGGGGCATAAGAGAAAGGGCAGGACCCCAAGATTGCTGGGTGTATCTCCTGCTGGGAATTTCTTCCTGGGAGTGCACCTCAAAGGAAGGAAGCTGGAATGGGAAGTTGGAGGAGCCCTGTATGGACTTCTCAGAATCAGATGCAGTGTCATCTCCTGTGTCCACTTGAGGGACAAATGGTGCTGGTATCAGTGACTATGCTGGTACCGGGGGCTGGAGAGGGCCTGGTAACCACATTGGTATGGAAGCTGAGACTTCGCTGGCTGGTAAGATAGTTCCACAAGAGGATATGTTGGTACTGGCTGAAAATGCCTCTTAGTAACCTCAAAATGCCTGTATGGGGCTGGTGACTGCATCGGTATCAGAGGACAAGTCAGCATTGTAGATGATACGACCAGAGGGTAAGTTGACTCTGGGAGATAAGTCGGTACCAGTGGGAAATGTGTCTCAGTACCTCTCAGCAATGGAGACTCAGAATCTGAAGGTCCTTCTGCGAAAGGCGCCTGGACAGTATGAGGGACTCTGGCTAGGAAACCTCAGGAGTCAGTATATGTAGGGGTATTGGAGACAATACAGAAGCATGGTCTGGGCGTTTTCCTCGACTGGTTGCAGAAGACAGTACCAATGATGATTCTGGTTTGGTTTTAGAAGAGTTTTTATTCTTCAAAAGGTACTGAGTCTGGTGCTAACAGCGATGCCACTCTATGTTGTTTAAGAGATGACTTCTTGGTACATGGCATGGCCTTTTAAACTGGTGTCAGGTTCTTAATATTGGAGAAGGTGGAAGCCACAGCAGTACCAGTGCTGGGACACAAGACATAGACCAAGAGGTTGACTTCCCTATGTTCTGTTCAATATCTTCATCAATGTGTTAGATAATGGCATAGAAAGCATACTTCTAAAGTTTACGGACGATACCAAGCTGGGAGGGGTTGCAAGTGCTTTGGAGGATAGGATTAAAATTCAAAATGATCTGGACAAACTGGAGAAATGGTCTGAAGTAAATAGGATGGAATTCAGCAAAGTACTCCCACTTAGGAAGGAACAATTTGTTGCACACATACAAAATGGGAAATGACTTTCAAGGAAGGAGTACAGTGGAAAGGGTTCTGGCGGTCATAGTGGATCACAAGATAAATATGAGTAAACAGTGTAACACTATTGCAAAAAAAGCAAACATCATTCTGGGATGTATTAGCAGGAGTGTTGTAAGCAAGACACAAGATTAGGCCTCAACTGGAGTATTATGTCCAGTTCTGGGTGCCACATTTCAGGAAAGACAAGGACAAATTGGAGAAAGTCCAGAAAAGAGCAACAAAAATGATTGAAAGTCTCAAAAATATGACCTATGAGGGAAGATTGAAAAAATTGGCAAGGAGTCTGGTGGCACCTTAAAGACTAACAGATTTATTTGGGCATAAGCTTTCGTGGGTAAAAACCTCACTTCTTCAGATGCATAGAGTGAAAGTTAGAGATGCAGGCATTATATACTGACACATGGAGAGCAGGGAGTTACTTCGCAAGTGGAGAACCAGTGTTGACAGGGCGAATTCAATCAGGGTGGATGTAGTCCACTCCCAATAATAGATGAGGAGGTATCAATTCCAGGAGAGGAAAAGCTCACCTCCTCATCTATTATTGGGAGTGGACTACATCCACCCTGATTGAATTGGCCCTGTCAACACTGGTTCTCCACTTGCGAAGTAACTCCCTGCTCTCCATGTGTCAGTATATAATGCCTGCATCTGTACCTTTCACTCTATGCATCTGAAGAAGTGAGGTTTTTACCCACGAAAGCTTAAGCCCAAATAAATCTGTTAGTCTTTAAGGTGCCACCAGACTCCTTGTTGTTTTTGTAGATACAGACTAACATAGCTACCCCCTGATACTTGAAAAAATTGGGTTTATTTAGTCTGGAGAAGAGAAGAGTAAGGGGAGGTGATAACAGTTTTCAAGTACATAAAAGTTTGTTACAAGGAGGAGGGAGAAAAACTGTTCTCTTTAACCTCTGAGGCTAGGACAAGAAGCAATGGGCTTAAATTGCAGTAAGGGCAGTTTAGGCTGAACATTAGGAAAAACTTCCTAACTGTCAACGTGGTTAAACACTGGAGAAAATTGCCCAGGGAGGTTGTGGAATCTCTGTCGCTGGAGATTTTTAAGAGCAGGTTAGACAAACACCTGTCAGGGATGGTCTAGATAATACTTAGTCCTGCCATGAGTGCAGGGGACTGGAGTAGATGACCTCTCAAGGTCCCTTCCAGTCCTACAATTCTATGGTTCTCTTAGATTCTTATTCTGGAGAAATTTTTTTTAAAAGGTCTGGATGGTTCTGAAGGGCCCCAGAGTTTCTGCTTACTGCAGCAGAGACAGTCACTGGAGCTCTTTAAACAGCCAAAGCTGATGTTTAAGGGTGGGGGGGCGGGAAGAGAGCCTGGAATGCTCCATCAACAGTTTCAGCCATTCCTCAAGTTTTCGAAATCTCCTTTCCATGGGTGAGCAGACCATGGGAATGTGGGTCTCTTCAAATCAGCAGAGGCAGATCCGACAGGGATTTTGGGCATAACCCATTAGTTGAAGTAGTGGATTGAGGCCAAATCCAGAAGCCCAGATTGGGCAAACAAAGGGAAGAGGGAGTAAACCCCCCAAACCACAGAACTGTGTTAAACAGAAAAATTAAATATTAAAAAATTACTACGAAAGAAGCATAAGAATAAATAAGAGAATAAGCAGAAAACCACATGGTTCTCTATAGTGGACGCTGCAACACTCCCTCTCAAGCTGCAGGCAGCTGAGAAGGAACTGGAGTGGCAGTGAAGCCCAACCCCCTTGTGCCCGCACACCAGAGCATGAGGGCGTGTAGGGCGCAGCTGTGGACCCAAGGACGGTCCTGACCTGATGAAAGTTTCTGATCAAGAATGCCCAGGCACGCACACATACTGAAGTTGAGCACCCCTAGGGACACTTCTCGTATAGTGAGTATTTAGCTGTTTGAAAACCCTTGTCCATTTGTAACTCAAAACACTTCCTTTAAAACAAGAACTAGAACAATGATGCTGACTGAACATGTCTCTTCAGTAAGAGGAAGTGGAGACACTTCCTCCAAATGTGTGGGAGCAGAAGACAACCACTCAGAAATTTCAGCTAGTGCAGAATGCAGAAGCCTGCTAACTAGCATTAGCTGGAGGGAACATAATGCTTGTTCTCTAGAATCTGCACTGATTCCCAGCTTACCTCTAGGTGTTGATTTGATCTATAAAACCCCACATGACTTGGGTCCTGACTACCTGAGAGACACAGCCCCTCCCACAAGCTACCAATGGACAGAGAGATCCGTTGGGGTGCCTCTCCTGTGAACTTCTAGATATAAACAACTGGGGGCAAAGCTTGCTCTCTCTCCAGTATTTCTAAGTTGCTTAATAATGTCCACAACGATTTATTCTAGGTCTCAAGTGAGATCAGAATCCTATTGTGCTGGGCATTGTAAGAGAATCTCTGCCCCAAAAAGTCTGAAATCTAAATAGAAATGGTAAAGGTTCCATTTTACAGATGGGGAACTGAGACACAGAGATTAAGTGACTTGTCCATGGTCACACTGGGAGCCAGTTCCAAGAACCAGGAATTAAATCCAGACCTTTCGAGTCCAAGTCCAGTTCCTTAACCACAAGACCATCGTCTCTTTTGTGGTAAAATCCCAGCTCCTTTGAAGTCAGTCAATGATAAAACTCCCTTTACTTCCATTGGGCCAGGATTTCTATCATAACATCACAGTGCTCCTGGTATTTGATTTCACTGCTGCTCTGATATAGCCTGAGTTTGTTGATCTCAGGCCTTTGCTTGGTGATGGTAGGTACACCACTAAGGTGGTGCTGAAGGAGCTCAATTCAGTTCAGTTGATCCTGACACCTCAGGGTCATTTGTTATATTTGTAGATCCACCCAGTGTCTTAGTAAGCAGAGGGTGAGAGCATTCAGGGACCCCTTTCCTGCATTCCCTCAAACCCCAGACCCCTGACACACAGTGAGGGCTCCCCTACACCCAGAGATGGGAAGGATGGCTACATGTAACTGAAGGTCAAACTCTTGAAAATTATATACGCAAGAGGTCAGGCGAATTTCACAACTGACCAGGATATTCACTTGGTAGGCGGCAGGGAATAAAGGGGCAGAATTAAGACTATGATTGGAACCTTAACTATCTTTTTTCCTGAGTTTAAAGTGTCTATAATTCTCAGCTTACTTTTTGTGAGGAAATTTGGTGCTTGGTATCTTCAGAGAACTGTACAGCTAATTAACTCCACCAGCCACCTGATGCCAGTACTATCCCCATCGTAGAGGAACAGGAAAACTGAGGCTTAAGGTGGTTTGTCCAAGGTCAAAGAGCAAATCTGTGATCTAGTTGTGGGATCAAATGCTGTAGTCAACTCCAAGGCTTTCTAGGCCTGAAGGGTGAGGGAAGTAGACTTAAGGGTCTTGTTTGACTCACGAGGAAATGTGCTCAGGGAAAAGCTCCCATAGGATACTGGTGATGTCAAACATGGAGGTGCCACTTACCTGAGAGCCAAGCCCGCAGCTAAATCTATTCTGAACAGAGCCAGTTCCACCTGTCTAAGTATGAAATGCAGGTCTCCTTCAAAAGGCTCATCTGTTTACCTGGATCTCCCTCAGCAGCACTGTCACTCGTGGGTGAGGGCTCTCCTCTCTGGGATATCTTTGCACCACTGCGCAGAACCTTCTCGAGAATACCACGGCCCTCTCGAAGCCGCTCCACAGATGTGGGGACCATCCTGAAAGAGGAAGTAATAAGAGTTGAGGGCTGTTACTACACATCTTTGAGCACAATGACCAAGGCGTGGGGGTTGTGGGCCCCTTGATACACTTACAAGAGGGCTGTTTTTAAGCTCTTAACATATTCTGCTTAGAACGATTAGCATGAAGTCAGTGCTGGAGTGCAAGTCCCTGCCATACAGAGGTGGTAGAAGAAGGGGGTCACCAAACAATTATGAGAATTAAGGTTCTGCACTGCTTTTGTGATGTCAACAAACCCTGGTGGATTTTACTCCATCAGTTGCTGGCTACCAAATATGACTACTGTGAAGTGTTTTCTAAAGCACTGCACTGGGACAATGAGATCTCTTCTCTTTGTTGTCAGATGATTGCGAGATATTTGATGTTTCATTGTGGTCTAAGTGAGTTTGGGTCCTCCTCTCTCAGAAAAGGGTATCAAGATTTAACAGCATTTTGGAAATCCTAGGATACACAAGTCTAGATATAGTCACCATATGGAAATGACTTTTTTTGCACTGAAAAAGCAGTTTATTGCAACACTCTCTAATAATACAACATTAAGGTAGCTTTGTTAAAATATAAATTAGCAAAAGCAAGGTTCCTGGAGCAGTGTTAACTTAGCCATTTTACCTATAAATGCTACTTTCCATTCCTGTTTTCCTTGTCCAATTTGTTTTTTATTTTTAACACAGTAGCACTTAGAGGCCCCACACAAAATTGGTACAACATAGTGTTACTCACAGTCCAAACACACAGTGAAAGTCTCAGCCCCAAAGAGGACAAGAGATGAAGTGACTTGCCTCAAGTCACACTGCAGGACAATGGCAGAGCCAGGAACAGAACCAAGGTCTCCTGGGTAACAGTCTGTCCAGTGGATCATGCAGTTTCTAAATGTGTATGCTTGTTATTTAATATGTAATACAGCAGTGCCTGGGTGCCCCAATCAGGGATTGGTGTGGTGCCACATTATTCTAGGCACTGTACATAGATAACAGAAAGCCCATGGTTTTTCTACATTAAATATGTAGCATAAAACACAGATGTGCAGTCTAGCTGGATTAACATTGTGCAGGAGCTTAGACAGGAAATATAAAAATTAAACTGTGCAACCTCAACGTTGTATTAAGTGGTTTTTGCATTTATTTTCTCTCTCTCGTTCTTTTTTTTTTAAAGGAAAATATAATTTGTGCTCAACATTAGCATTTTAAGGGCCCAAAATGGACACTGAAATTCACACCTCAGTGAGGTGAATGGGGTAGGGGCAGAGTTCACTCCTCACTGAGGTGAATGGGGTGAGGGGGGTGAATTCACACCTTCTTTGCTGCTATTGTTTGGCTGGAGACAGTTTTCTGCAAGGCTGGGTTAACAGGGCAGCAGCACATCTGTTTACATTGTGATGGCTGTATCTTGGCAACTGAAAGAGATAGAAACTTATTTTTTTTTAAATGAAAGCTATTTGCAGATATTGTAGAATGCAGCAAAACTATGGAGACCTCTAAAAATCACAGCAAGTAATTTTAGCTCCCACTTCCTCCTGTCCCTGTTATGCCAGCAAGTATATCTGGAAACGTACAAGGGAGCTGTCACAGGTGTCAACAGGGGACTTGGAATGAAACTGTTTTATAACCTTTACTCTAGCATGAGCCTTCTGTAACACCATTTAAAAGTGAAATGGGACTGTTCACTCTCAAGCCACACCCATTAGAACCAGGGAAGACGGAAATAGGATAAGAAAGGGAGCAAAACTGGTTAATCCCATTTTAAACAGATACTGATAACACTTCACCCTTGATAACCACATGGCACTGTGGCCCCCAGCCTTAGGCAGTGATACTGGCTCATGAGGCCATAGTGGAAACCAAACCCAGAGCAGCTGAATTAAGCAGGTAATACAAAGGTGGACACTGGAGCTTGGCTGCCATGTGGAGAGGTGGTCCCACATCCCTATGCCTGGCTGTTGCATTCAGCCATGCCCCTCTCCCAGACAGCAGGGGATGGCACAGATGTGTGTGTGGGGTTGCTTTTAAACCTTTAAAAAACAGGCTGTAAAGTGAGCAATCATTTCCGTGCAGGGCCCCAGCTCAGCCAGTCCCAGCTTCTCCCAGCATCTCCATTGTGTGTGGAGCACTGAGACAGAAGGGCAAGACGCGCTGTTTTTTTGAAAGAACAATCTCTTTTCTTTCATGCCTTTCTGTGGGGTTGTCATTGCAGTAAACTCACTCCAGCATATGGCTTCTCATGCATTTCCATTGTGGATCAAATCTTAATAGAAACTCTTGTGGACCCCACTTCCTACACCGCATTGCCCAGACCCACCTCCCTCCCCTCCTATGTCAACTACAGCAATTGCCTACACACAGAATTAGTATCGGGAAAAGAATGTCTTTTTGCCTTTTAACTAGGGCTGCTGATTAATCGCAGTTAACTCATGCGATTAACTCAAAATAATTAATCACGATTAAAAAAATTAATCACGACTAATCGCAGTTTTAATCACATTGTTAAACAATAGAATACCAATTGAAATTTATGAAATATTTTTGGATGTTTTTCTATGTTTTAAAATATATTTATTTCAATTACAACACAGAATCAAATTGTACACTGCTCACTTTATATTATTTTTATTACAAATATTTGCACTGTAAAAATGATAAATAATATTTTTCAATTCACCTTATACAAGTACTGTAGTGCAATCTCTTTATTGTGAAAGTGCAACTTACAAATGTAGATTTTTTTGTTACAGAACTACACTCACAAATAAAACAAACAATGCAAAACTTTAGAGTCTACAAGTCTACTCAGTCCTCCTCCTTGTTCAGCCAATCACTAAGACAAACAAGTTTCTTTACATTTACAGGAAATAGTGTTGCCCACTTCCTATTTACAATGTCACTAGAAAGTGAGAACAGCAGTTCACATGGGACTTTTGTAGACAGCATTGCAAGGTATTTACATGCCAGATATGCTAAACATTCGTATGCCCCTTCATACGTTGGCCACCATTCCAGAGGACATACTTCCATGCTGATGACGCTTGTTAAAAAAAAATGCGTTCGTTAAATTTGTGACTGAACTCCTTGGGAGAGAACTGTATGTCTCCTGTTCTGTTTTACCCACATTCTGCCATATAGTTCATGTTATAGTAGTCTCGGATGATGACTCCACACATTTTGTCATTTTAAGAACGCTTTCACTACTGATTTGACAAAAAGCAAAGAAGGTACCAATGTGAGATTTCTAAAGATAGCTACGGCACTCAACCAAAGGTTTAAGAATCTGAAGTGCCTTCCAAAATCTGAGAGGGACGAGGTGTGAAGCAAGCTTTCAGAAGTCTTAAAAGAGCAACACTCCCATGCAGAAACTACAGAATCCAAACCACCTAAAAAGAAAATGAGCCTTCTGCTGGTGGCATCAGATGATGAAAATGAACATGGGTCGGTCCACACTTCTTTGGATCGTTACCAAGCAGAGCCTGTCATCAGTATGGACGCATGTCCTCCGGAATGGTGGCTGAAGCATGAAGGGACATATGAATCTTTAGTGCATCTGTCACGTAAATATCTTGCGATGCCGGCTACAACAGTGCCAGGCAAATGCCTGTTCTCACTTTCAGGTGACATTGTAAACAAGAAGCGTGCAGCATTATCTCCTGCAAATGTAAACAAACTTGTTTCTCTGAGTAATTGGCTGAACAAGAAATAGGACTGAGTGGACTTGTAGTTTTACATTGTTTTATTTTTGAATGCAGATATTTTTGTACATAATTCTACATTTGTAAGTTCAACTTTCATGATAAAGAAACTGCACTTCAGTACTTGTATGAGGTGAATTGAAAAATACTATTTCTTTTGTTTTTTTACAGTGCAAATACTTGTAATCAAAAATAAATATAAAGTGAGCTACTGTACACTTCGTATTGTGTTGTAATTGAAATCAATATATTTGAAAATTTAGAAAACACCCAAAAATATTTAAATAAATGGTATTCTATTATTGTTTAACAGTGCAATTAATCGCGATTAATTTTTTTAATGGATTGACAGCCCTACTTTTAATACAATTTAGCAGATGGAAATAAGGTGAGGCCAGCACCATGTGACACTAGCTCTCTACAGAACCCTGGCAAGCACCATGTGGACCACAATAGGTTCCTGGAGCACAGTTTGTGAACCTATGCTCTAGGGTATTTGCACATAACATAGACTAGAGATGTGCCCCTCATCTCCCGCATGTGCCATCGTGCCAAAGGTATAAGTCTCTGTTTGGAGGTCATGGGGAGGTGTATTATTTAGTATCTTTTTCAATAAAAGCTAGCATTAAGGTGTCACAGCAGCCCACACTCAGAGTCAAGGTCTGGCAGCAGAAGGCTAAAGTGCAAATCCCAAGGCAAGCACATGGTCCTAGAGTCTGGAGAATATGCCCAAAAAAAGAAAAATTGGTGGAGAAAAGAAACTTCTCATTGTTTTTTAATTTCCACCATGAATATTTGGCATCTAATCTACAAATGGGCTGGCTCAAGAGGCTGCTGGGATCACTTGTGTTTATACTGTAGAATTCAACTTATATAGCCAAGCACAATGAGTGCTGTGGCCCCGTTCTAAAGCCAGGTGATATATCTAGAGCCATTCCATATGAAGGCTAACCCAGGATCCATCCCGGGTGAGCAGACACTTGCCAATGCCGTCTGACTTTCTGATGGATTCTATCTGTAGGCCTTTACACATATCTTCTTGGGAAAGCCCCAAGCAGAGAGTCTGACCGACTTCCTATGAAGCAACAACAACCTTGTCAGGAGAGCGAACACTCACCACCTACTGCTGATGTTCTCCTGGGATTTGCAGTGTGAGGTCGAGGAACTAGCCACCCTCAGGTCTGGTGGGCTGATCTCCTCTATGTGAGGCAGGGGGGGATGTGAGGGAGAACAGCCACTTTGTGGGGAGGATGGGGCTCGGACTACTGAGCCCTGCACACTGCTGGCCTCTGTGTCAGTCACAGAGCTGTTGCTGCCTTGTCGGGTCGGCGTCACTGTGCATCGCACTGAATCACTTCCCTCCTTGGCTTCCTGTTTTCGCTTGCGGTACTCCAGCAGAGAGACCTGTGAGAGAAACATTGCCATGAGCCTGGGCACTGAGGCTGTTAGTTGAACAGACAAATCACTAAGTTGGCAGGACCAGGGGGAAGGATGCTATCCCTTCATATGCTGCCCTAGGAGCACTGACTACATATACAAGTAAACATTTTAACATGCATAAAACCGCAGGATAGGGCATCCCTGAGCTATAATCAGGACTAGAAAAACAAGTTGTTTATGAAAAACAAGAGATGATTTGCATCTCTATAGTCCCTTTCATGCGAGGATCTCAAAGCATGTTACAAACATGAATGAAGCCTCCCCTGGGAAGTAGGTAGGAATTTTACAGGTGGGACAGAGGCAGAGATTAAATGACTTGTCTATAAGAATCATACACGAAGTCAGTTTCAAAACAGGGAAAAACCCCACGTGACAGATTAGATACCATCAAGAAATCAGTTAGCAAGATATTACTGACAAATATGGAATTATGAAAAATATAGTCATTAATTTTAAGCCTATAATAAGAACCCCATGAAGTGATTGCAAATTTACCATAGAATCCACCCCAGCCTCAGAATTGGGTTGCATAATTTAAATGGTTTCAGAGTGGTTTTAAATGTTCATTTAGAACAATGTACAAAGAAAACAAAGTTTGCATCCTTTTATATTGGAGTCACGTCTTCTTGAATTTGCAGACAGGCTGAAACAACAGCTCAGAGGTGTGACTGTCGTATTTTTCCACAATTAACTATTTAATGGATCATCATTTCAGAAGAAATATGCTGTTAGTAGTGTGCTTATCCCACAATCCCAAACTTCCTCCTGTACCTCCCCAATTGTCAAAAGCCTCAATGGCTTCTGTCCAGTTGCCAAACCTCCAGCATCCTCCTGACAACTTGTACAATACAGTTCCACACAGTATAAAAATCTGAAGCACTCTGAAAGCTGAAAACAAAAGTGTTCTCTACTTCTATTCTCTACAGGTGCCTTCACAATGTTCATCACCACAGGCTCTGAGCACCTTCCAGCACTGCATTAAACAATGCGACTAACATCTGTCATGGCCAATTAGGCGTCCAATCCTGCTAACACCAGAAGAACTGAACTACTGTTCGCAAAAGTGGGAAACTTTTGCAAAATTGCCACACTCCTGCTTTGTGCCTTTTGGTCAAAGGCACAAAGCAAAGGATTCTATACGTCAACTGTATTTGAGGGGGGAAAAACACATTACATAGTCTCATATGATGATAACTCTCTTTCCATTCCTTTAGAATATCTGGAGGATGTTAAACAGAAGCTATTAAAGTTAGACATTTTAAAAATTAGCAGATCCAGATAACTTGCATCCAAGGATTTTAAAAGAGCTGACTGAGGCGCTCACTGAACCGTTAAGGTTTATTTTCATAGAATATCAGGGTTGGAAGGGACCTCAGGAGATCATTTAGTCCAACCCCCTGCTCAAAGCAGGACCAATCCCCAACTAAATCATCCAACAGATTTTTGCCTCATATCCCTAAATGGCCCCCTCAAGGATTGAACTCACAACCCTGGGTTTAACAGGCCACTGCTCAAACCACTGAGCTATCCCTCCCCCTAAGTCTTGGAGCAATGGGGCAGGTTCAGAAGACTGGAAGAAAGCGAACGTCCCAATTTTTAAAAAGGGCAAATGGATAATTATAGACCTGTAAGCCTGACATTGATCCTGGGCACGATAACAGCACAGCTGATCAATAATAAACTAAAAGAGGGTAACATAATTCATATAAATCAACATGGGTTTCGGAAAATAAATTCTGTCAAACTAACTTGATGTCTTTTTTTGATGGGTTTACAAATTGGTTGATATAGTACTGTTGACAAAATATACGTAGACTTGGTACCACATGATCTTTTGATGAAAAAACTAAGACATAAAATTAACATGGCAACATTAAATGAATTAGAGACTGGCTAACAGTATACAGGGAATCATCATTGAGTGGGTGTGTTTCCAGTGGGGTCCTGCAGGGTTTGGTTCTTGGCCCTACGCTATTTAATGTTTCTATCAATGACCTGGAAGAAAACATAAAATCACTGATGACAGATGACACAAAAAATGGGGGAGTGGTAAATAATGAAAAGCACAGATCACTGACTTAGGGTGATCTGGATCACTTAGTAAACTGGGCACTGGGTGTGTTTTAATACATCTAAATGTAAATTCATACATCCAGGAATAAAGGAAGTAGGCTATGCTTACAGGATGGGGGGGAGGGGGGAGTCTATTCAGGGAAGCAGTGACTCTGAAAAGATTTGGGGATTGTGGTGGATAATCAGCCAAACATGAAATTCCAGTATAACACAGTAGCCAAAGAGCTTGGGATGCATAAACAGGGGAATTTTGAGTAGGAGTAGAGAGGTTATTTTACCTCAGTTATTTGGCACTGGTGTGACTGCTGCTGGGATGCTGTGTCCAGTTCTGGTGCCCACAATTCAAGACAGATGTTGATAAATTGGAGAGGGTTCAAAGAAGAGCCACGAGAAGGATTAAAGGATTAGAAAACCTGCCTTCTAGTGACAGACTCAAGGAGCTCCATCTACTTAGCTTAACAAAGAGGTTAGGGGGCATCTTGACTAGTCTATACAGCCCTACATGGGGAAAAAATGGTTACCTACTTTTTATAACTGTTCTTCAAGATGTGTTGCTCATGATCCATTCCATTCTAGGTGTGCACGTGCCCATGTGCGTGGTCGTTGGAGATTTTTACCTTAGCGGTATTCGTAGGGTCAGCAGTGGCATCCCCTTGAGTGCTGCACTCATGCGCCAGTATATCAGGCGCCACCACTCTACGTCATTTCAGTTCCTTCTTGCTGACAACTCCGACAGAGGGGAGGGAAGCAGGGTAATGGAATGGACATGAGCAACACATCTCAAAGAACAACAGTTATGAAAGGTAGATAACCGTTTTTCTTCTTCGAGTGCTTACTCGTGTCAATGGAAGTGGGCTCGGAGTTCACGATCTTGCAGCTTGCACACTGCCCTGCTGAAGACAGCATCGTCCCGGGCCTGCTGGGTCAGCACACAATGGGACATAAACGTGTGAACAGATGACCAGGTAGCAGCTTTACAGATCTCCTGAATTGGCATCTGGGCTAAGAAGGCCGCAGAGAACACTTGTGTTCTAGTCGACTGTGCTTTGACTATTGTTGGTGGACTACTCCAGCTCATAGCAGCATCGGATGCAGGCTGTGATCCAGGACGAAATCCTCTGAGCAGACACAGGGTGACCTTTTGTCCTGTCTGCCACTACCACGAACAGCTGCACTGATTGACGGAACAACCGTATCCTCTTGATATGGAAAGCCAGCGCCCTCCAGACATCTAGGTGTATAACCTGTGCTCCTCTTCGGATTTACGTGGCTTCGGAAAGAAGACCAGTAAGAAAATGTCCTGGCTGGTATGAAATGGGGCAACTACTTTGGGCAGGAACGCTGAGTGTGGCCGCAGCTGGACCTTATCTTTGTAGAACATTGTATAGGGTGGTTCTGACGTAAGCGCTCTGATCTCAGACACACTGCGGTGGATGCAACCGCCACCAGGAACGCAACCTTCCAGGAGAGAAGGAGAAGAGAGCAGGAAGCCAGAGGTTTGAAGGGAGGCCTCATCAGCCTCGATAGCATGAGATTCAAATCCCAGGGAGGTACCAGATCCAAGACGTAAGTGTAAAGACACTCCAGACCTTTCCAGACCGGGCTGCCATGTCATGAGTGAAGATTGACCTGCCTTGTAATGGAGGGTGGAAAGCCGAAATAGCAGCCAGATGGACCTGATTGATGACAGAGACAAGCCCTGAAGTTTGAGGTGCAGAAGATAGTCCAGGATCAGCTGCAACGAGACCTGCTCAGCTCGGACGTGTCATTCTGAGGCCCAGCATGTGAATCTTTTCCACTTGGCCAGGTAATTCGCTCTGATGAAGTGCTTTCTACTACCCAGCAAGACCTTTTGCATGTGGGCCGAGCATTCCCGTTCTTCCACATTCAGCCATGCAGCAGCCACACTGTCAAGTGCAATGCCTCCAGGTTCGGGTACAGGAGACTGCTGTGGTTCTGGGAGAGCAGGTCTGGCCAGAGAGGGAGTCGCAGTGGCTCGGCTACCGAAAGGTCCAGCCGCATGCTGAACCAGTGCTGGCAAGGTCACTCGGGGGCTATCAGGATATGGATAGCAGGAAAGCATCTGACAGGGAACCCTGTCCATCGCCCGGAGTGAACAGAACACGTGGCATTTCCTGTTTTGGAGGGACGCGAACAAGTCCACCTGGGGAGTTCCCCCCTTTCAGGGGATCATACTGGCTGGCACCGGATGGAGCAACCACTTGTGGCGAGACAAGAAGGTCCTGCTGAGGCGATCTGCTAGCACATTTCTGGTCCCAGGCAGGTGCGCGGCTACCAGATGAATGGCCTGCCACACACAGAAGTCCCAAAGGCTGACAGCTTCTTGGCAAAGGGCTGACGACCTGGCTCTGCCCTGTCTGTTGATGTAATATGTTGCAGCAGTATTGTCCGTCAGGACCTGCACCACCTTGCTCCTCAGGTGGGGCAAGAACGCCTGGCAGGCAAGGCAAACCGCTCTGAGTTCCCTGACGTTGATGTGGAGGGCCAGATCGTCCCACAACCATTGGCCCTGGATGCTCAGCTTGCCCAGCTGGGCTCCCCAGCCCAGATCCAAAGCATCGGAGACCAGGATCAGCGATGAGGATGAGGTGGTGAGGGGTACTCCCTCCAACACCGACCCGGGGCTCAACAACCAATCCAGAGACAATAGGATGCAATCCAGCACCCTGATCACCCAGCCTAGATCGCGTCTGTTGTGGGTGTAAACCAATGCCAGCCACCCTTGCAGAGGCCAAAGGTGGAGCTGGGCATGACTGACCACGAATGTACAGGCGGCCATGTGGCCCAACAACTGCAGGCAGGGGTGAGCCGTGGTTCTTGACATGGGAGATCAGGTCCGAAAACGCGCCTCTGGGAGAAAGGCTCTGGCCTGCATGGAGTCGAGAACCGCCCCTATGAACTCTATGTGTTGAACTAGCCTTAAGGTGTCAAGTATCAGAGGGGTAGCCGTGTTAGTCTGGATCTGTAAAAAGCGACAGAGTCCTGTGGCACCTTACAGGCTAACAGCCGTACTGGAACATAAGCTTTTGTGGGTGAATACCCACTTTGTCAGATGCATGTAGTGGAAGTTTCCAGAAGCAGGTATAAATATGCAGGCAAGAATCAGTCTAGAGATAACGAGATTAGTTCAATCAGGGAAGATGAGGCCCTCTTCTAGCAATTGAGGTGTGACCACCAAGGGAGGAGAAACTGCTTTTGTAGTTGGCTAGCCAGTCACAGTCTTTGTTTAATCCTGAGCTGATGGTGTCAAATTTGCAGATGAACTGAAGCTCAGCTGTTTCTCTTTGAAGTGTGGTCCTGAAGTTTTTTTGCTGTAAGATGGCTACCTTTACATCTGCTATTGTGTGTCCAGGGAGACTGAAGTGTTCTCCTACAGGTTTTTGTATATTGCCATTCCTAATATCTGACTTGTGTCCATTTATCCTTTTACGTAGGGAATTACGTAGCCTTAAGGTGAATTTTTTCTCATTTATCAACAGGCCCAGGTGATGGCAGGTGGAACACATCAGACGAGGCTTCTCTGCACTGGATTCTGATACCTGCCCTTGACGAGCCAGTTATCGAGACATGGGAAGACCCTTGATGTCTGAGGTAAGCACCACTGGCGCCATTCATTTCGTGAAGACCCTTGGAGCCAATGAGAGGCCATGAAAGGGGAGTGCCGTAAATTGGAAATGGCATTCGGCCCACTATAAAACAGAGGAAACATCTGAGACCTTGGAATATGGAAATAGGCATCCTCCAAGTCGAGGTCAGCATGGCAGTCCCTCAGATCCAGGGAGGGGATGATGGAGGCCAGGGAGACCATGCGAAACTTCAACTTTGTGAGAGACTTGTTAAGGCACCGCAGGTCTAGAATGGGTCTGAGGCCCCCTTTTGCTTTCAGGATTAGGAAGTAGCGGGAATAGAACCCCTTTCCCTTCATGTCTCCACTGCCTCCAGGCGCAGGAGGTTCTCGACCTCTTGAACAAGGAGTTGCTCACGAGAAGGGTCCTTGAAGCAGGAGGGGCAGCCGAAAATTGCAAGGGTGTAACAATGAGATACTATGTCCAGCACCCAATGGTCCAAGGTAACTTGGGACTAGGCCAAACAGAAGGGACGAAGACAGTTGAGGAAAGAGCAGGGTGGATCCTGGAAGGTGACTGGGGTGTTGCTCTCGACTGCACCCTCAAAACAAGCACTTCTGGCCCCCGGGGTGTTTTGCAGAGCCGGGCTGCCTGGGAGAGCGGGAGGAGGAAGGGCGACGGCAGCTGAAACTAGTGTCTCTGTCCCTTCTTCTTGCAGATCCTTGATGAGACTGCCAAGGCCTAGGAACTGCTTTCTTGCAGGCTGCAGTGTATACATGCCCAGCGAGCAAAGGGTAGTCCTGGTGTCCTTTAGCCCATGCAGCCTCGCATCCATCTGGTCGGAAAAGGGACCATTCCCATCGAATTGGAGGTCCCGAGTGGAGCTCTGCATTTCTTGGGAGAGACCTGCAGTCTGGTGCCAGGAGCTGGGCCTCATTACCATTGCTGATGTCACCACCCTGGCTGCCAAGTCCGCCGCGTCCCACACCATCTGGAGGGAGCAACTGGCAACCGCAGTGCCCTTCTACACCAGGATGCCAAATTCCTAGCCCAAACTCTGAGAAAGGGACTCCTTGAACTTATTGAGGGGTCCCATAAGTTAAAGTTGTAATGGCTCAAGAGGGCCTGATGGTTTGCAATCCGGAACTGCAAACTGGCTGTTGAATAAATTTTTCTTCCAAACAGATCCAACCATTTGGACTCTTTATTCTTGGGGGTTGAACTAGTATGCCCATTCTTGTCTCTTTCATTGGCCACAGAGACCACCAGCGAGCCTGGGGGAGGGCGGGTATAGAGGTATTCAAACCCCTTGGCCGGGACAAAGTATTTCTTTTCGGCCCTTTTTGAGGTGAGAGGAAGGCGTTTGCCAGAGGCCCTTGGCAATCTTAAGGACACCGTCATGCACCAGTAGTGCGACACGGGTTGGGGTAGAGGCTGACAGGACATTAAACAAGGTGTCTGCCTGCTCAGCCATTTCCTCCACCTCCAGGCCCAAGTTCTCAGCCACCTGACGCAGCAGGGCCTGGTGTTCTTTGAAATCATCCAGTGGGCTGGCCCTCAAGGTCCTGCAACTGCCTCATCTGGGGACAAGGATGATGACTGCACTGCTGGCGGAGGCTCCAGGGCATCTTCTCCCACAGGGGAGGGAGGCTTAGGAGTGGGCACAGTTCCTCTGCCTCGACCACCTAGCGCGCTTCGTGCACAGAGCCCGGTGCCATCAGTGCTGCCAACTGTTGCTCTGAGGCGGCGGTCCATGAGCAGTGTGAAAGGGGCATCACCACACCTGGCACTCCCCACACACTCCAATAAGGCCACTGCTCTGGCCACTGGCCATGCTGCCAAGTCAGCGCTGTTGATGTGGCCTCAGATGCCCAATCGCGCTGGTGCAGTCTAGGTGAGCGGCTGAATTGGGCTTCTGTGCCGGAGGACTCCCCTTCTGGTGACCACGGTGGAGCCATTGACTCCTGGGTTTGTTTGTTGACCATCGCCGACTGGTGCCTGGAGCGAGGGGAACAGTGCTGGGGGGACTGGAGACACAACTGGGGGTGCTCCCACAAGGAAGGTGACCTGGACCTGCGCCGAGAAGACTGGCGGGAGGGCAAGTGGCGTCAGTAGTACGGAGACCAGCGTCTTGCTGAAGGCAATCGGTGTTGAGACGGCGGCGACCGTGGTGCCGGTGACCAAGGATGAGCACCAGAGAATCTGGGCTGCGACTCCGGCATGAAGATGGAGAGTGCTGCTTTATCTCAGGGGATCGGCAGTGCTTCACCGCCCGCTGAGGGGTCTTAGCGGCTGGCTTGCCCTCATGCAGCCCACAGGCTGCATCAGCGGTGTGGGCGGAGGCCTTTGCTCTCTCAGCACCGGGGGAGCCTGTGAAAGTGTCGGTGCCGCCAGGGTTTTTGGTCCCATACTGCTCCTGGGAGTCGGTGGTGGACCTTTCACAGGGCTAAGGGCTCCGACCAGGGAGGTATAAGCACGCAGCTCTGGAGTGGCTGGGCGGCCCAAAGCGTGTCCCTTGCCTGATGACCCATGGCCTTTTTCCCCAGTGCCAGGGAGCCATGCTTTTTGGTCTTATTTTTGGACACCAGCAACAGGGGAATGGTGCTGGGCAGAGCCCGGTGCCGGGGGTGCACTGATGCACTCGGCGAGTTCTGGCGGGAGGGCACGGAAGCCAGATGAAGGGTGGACTCCAGAAGAGCCTGTAGCCGAATATCCAGCTTCTTCTGCATGCGGAGCTGGAAGTTTTTACAAATTCAGCACTCGTCTCTAACGTGTGACTCCCCTAAGCACTCGAGGCAGCTGCTGTGGGGGTCACTTACTGGCATAGGCCTGTTACAGTCTGCACAGGGCTTAAACCCAGGCGATCGGGGCATGCCCCGCCTGCGACAAAGTCCCTGCTGGGACTCTAACTGCTAACTACACTTAACAACTACTTAACACTAACAAACTATTTACAAGTCAGTAAAAGACATCCTGCTAGCCCGTGCAATGCAAGGAAAGGCACTCCGACTAACCATCATGGGCAGTAAGAAGGAACTGAGAGGGCGTAGGGTCAGCAGCACCTGATATGAGCACGGCACTCAAGGGGGCACCACTGCCGACCCTATGGATACCACTAAGGCAAAAATCTCTGACAATCGCATACGTGGGCACATACACACCTAGAATGGAATCAACATGAGCAAGCACTCTAAGAACAAATATTTAATAATGGGTTCTTAAATCTAACAGACACATGTAACACGATCCAATGACTGGACGTTGAAGCTATTTAAATTCAGACAGCAAATAAGGCATATATTTTTAATGGTGAGAGTAATTAACCGTTGGAACAATTTACCAAGGGTTGCAGTGGATTCTCCATCACTGCTAATTTTAAAATCAAGATTGGATGTTTTTCTAGAAGATCTGCTGTAGGAAATTAGTGTGACAGCCCAGCTTAATCGTCACCTAGCCAAGCTATTCACCAAGGTGAAACTGTAGCACTCTTCTCTCCCTGCTCCTGGACATGATACTTCTCACTGGCCCTTCTGCTGCCATACCGCATTTCAAAATCTTGCCCAACTTGCTGCCTCCTTTCCCCAGGTCTCTGCCTCAGTCTTTTTTCACTCCCACTCAGCACGGGAGTTTGGATTATTTTCCCCCAGACATATTAGCTTCAGTTTTCCAAGTTGTATCTCATTTTAGCTATTTCTGCCCATGGTTCTACTCTCTCTAGATCAGTGGTTCTCAAACTTCTGTACTGGTGACCCCTTTCACATAGGAAGCCTCTGTGTGCGACCCCCCCTTATAAATTAAAAACACTTTTTTATATATTTAACACCATTATAAATGCTGGAGGCAAAGTGGGGCTTGGAGTGGAGGCTGACAGCTCGCGACCCACCATGTAATAACCTCGCGACCTCCTGTGGGGTTCCAACCCCCAGTTTGAGAACCCCTGCTCTAGATCCTTTGAGTTATTCCTCCCCTCACTGGTATTTACCACTCCTCTCAATTTAGTGTCATCTGTGATTTCTTTAGCAGGGAATACTTGCCTTTTTCCTTTGTGGTGGGTTTTGGGGAGCAGATTTGACTCCTTCACAAACCCTCTCACCACCAGGAGACATGGATCCATGCAATGTCTCTTTAAGAAGCCCCGGCTCATGTCTGCTGAAGTATCCATCTGCAGGAGAGCTGCAACATCCCCCTTCTGAACTCAGGGGCTTCCTGTCTCCCACCTGAGGGGAAGCCCGCAACAATCCATCTACACGGGGCATAGCGTTCAAAGGGGAGAAGGCATACATTAAATTAAACTCTGTCCGAAAAGCCTGATCGGAGCTTCTTAGCAGCAGCTGTGCCTCCCCGCTCTTTCCTGGGAAGTTGGTCTCAGAAGTGAAGTGAATGGAGGACTGTGGAGCCAGATCAGAGTGGCCCGAGCTCAGCAGCGATGGCCTCTCTGGACAGGTGTTAGCATTGGAATCCAGGTAGCCCACTTTTGCCAAATCCAGGTCCGTTCGAAGGCAGAGCTAGAAAATCCAACAAAGACATGGGGTGGGAGAGGGAGGGGAAATCAGGAGAAGGGGTAGACACAGGTGGGGAGAGAAACTTTTAAAGTCAGGAAACATTTGCTCCAAAGACAACTCACTCCTTTCCAGCTCCTCTCTTGATCCCCCTGGGTCCTTTCTTGCCCTGCTCTGAAGCCTTTTAAGGTTCATCTAACATGGGGATCAAATCCCCACGGCACAGCTGCGGCTGGCCCAGGTCAGTTGACTTGGGCTTGCAGGGCTAAAAACTGCGGGGTAGATGTTCGAGCTCGGGCTGGAGTCTGAGCCCTGGGCTCCTGCAAAACTGGAGGGTCCCAGAGCTTGGGCTCCAGCCCGAGTGTCTACACAGCAATTTTTCAGCCCCGGAGCACGAGTCCCACAAGCCTAAGTCAGCTGCGGTTAATCCCATGTACAAATAGCCTAAGTAGAAAATGGCTGGGAATTGAGCATTACAGAATAATCCAAACACGGCTGTCCAGACTGCTGGGCCCTTTCCCTTTCAACTGGGTCGCCTTGACCCTAGTGCTCAAGCCTAGGCGCTTGCTGAAAAAGAACTGATGTCTTCAGCTGGCCCCATGCAACATTAACACATGGTATTAAACTACGCGTCCACTAAAGGTGAAGAATAGTTCAAGGACATTCACTGCTCACTGGCTGTCTTATCAGCCAACTACTTAACTATCCAAATACCCAGTAATGAAAACTGCAAGCATCCACCTACAACTTCTCTCTACTATGACAGTACATTGCCCAGGAACCCCAAGCCATGTGCCATCACTTTGATCACAAGACCTGGGAACCGCTGGTACAAACACATTATAATTCAGCATCTTACAGTAGTGAGACATAACTGCCATCCTCTGTTCTATCACAGTGCCTGGGAACTCTGGGCACTGACACGCTTCCATTCCTTCTTTTACCAGATAGCACTCGAAAACCTCCTGCACCAAGATAATGTCCCGCCTTTCACTAGATTACAGCTCTGGGAATCTCAGACAATGAACACAACCGTGTCCCCTTTGACACATCCCATCCCCTAGGAGCCTCTGGCACTGAGACACATCCGCAGCTCCTTTGCTATATTTACAGCACCTAGGAACATCCAGAACCAAGACACAAATGCATCCTCTCTTTAAATTACAGCCTCCAGGAACCTCCAGGACTGAAACAGGAGTACACCCCCTTTTCTTATTACAGTGCTAAGGAGCCAAAACATGGCTGTGTCCTTTCTGCTAGATCACAACGCAGCTCCTCTGCTATATTGCAGCTCCCAGGAACCTCCTGCACAGAGTCATGGCTGCACCCCCTCCACACGTTACAGTCCCCTGGAACATTGGGCAATGAGTACCAACTGCATCCCTTTCACTGTATTACAGCACCTCCATCAATAAGGGCATAGCCTCTGCTATATTACAGCTCTGTTCCCAGGAATGGAATCATGACTGTATCACTTCCTCACATTTTTAGACCAGCTTTGCAGTTATCTGGACTCTTTTTCCCTGGTACTTGCTTGATGGACTTAGGCTGCAGTGAGGTGATGATTCTGTCTGAACACAGCAGGTCAAGTACCTGACCTTGTCCCTAGAAGCTGATCAAAACCAATGAGTGATGAAGATGCTGAAGGATCTGGACAGAGTTCTCATTGCTCCAACATCCTTCAGTTTAAACAGGGACAAGGGTCTCCCATTCCTCCCTCAATTGAAATTGCCCTTTTACAACTACAAGAAGTAAACACCATATAAACCACTTCTACTGAGCTGAAATTGATGCCAATTATTATAATTCCAGGATCCCCAGACCTTTTTCCTTTCACCCCAATAACCAAGAATTGGTTCTTCACACTTTGCCTCCATTTCTCACCAGTATCTGCAGTATTATTAATACATCCCAGTTTTCCAAATAAATCCACTTTATTTTCTTTAGTCTCCCTTGACAATCCTGCAATCTCTCCGCATTCTTACTGTGACTTGTGCCCCACCTCCCTCTCCGTTCCCGTTCTCTCACTCTCCTCACTCTCACTCCACCCCACCCTCCAGAACCTCTGGTACACACACACACACACACACACACACACACAGACACACACAGCCTCAGAGTGCAATTGAGATGGTGTGATAACTACCTCGGGTGACAGGGACTCGGGCCTATGCGCAGGGGAACTCTCAGGGGAGGATACGTTCTAGAGGAGGGAAAAGCATCTTGTTATTCATCTACTTAAAAAGTCAAGAAGCAAAATAAAATAAAGTAAAAACAAGCACAGAGGTTAGCCACAGCTATTCTAAACAGCGACTACCCCCAGGAACTCGCCTCAGCGATTAGAGGGGGATTCAATGAGTTAAGTAGTTTCTAAAGCCTCCTGGAAGCACAAAGACAGGACTGGGTTATTGTGTTCCATGCCACAACTTAGTATCCAAACCAGAGAATAGAAGAAATGTTAGCCAGAAGTATTTATTTCCTTATATTTCTGATGCTGCTAGCCAAAGAGTTTACACCACGAAATATAGAGAAATCCATGTATGGCATTTAGTCCAATGACATGGGAAAGGCTGGAGTGGAAAGCCTGGCTTTGCCTAAGGAAAATTCCCCAAATGCTGTAGTTAGTATTAGGCTTCAAATAAGGGGGAAATAAAATGGCTCCTTCAATTCACCATGAGTTTCCTCTTAGGTACCATCAAAGGAATAGGTATAAACTGATTGAGGGAGCTACAGAGGTCACAGCTGGATACAGTGCAAGGGAGAGCAATTCACCCATATGCAATGGTATGCAGAAGCCTCTCCACCTTCACTTGGTGTTACAGAACATCCCCGTCAGAGAGTCAGAAAGAGGGAAGCTCTTCCAGAGGTAGGGTACTACCAGTGACGGGGATGTGGTTGAGTGGATCCTGCTGGATAGGAGTATGTACAAAAACCCAAAGCGGTAAGGACTTTCAGAACCTTCTCAGACAACTGGGGAGACTTTGGATGGGCAGACTCCATAGGGATAAAGCAGATGAAGGATACTACACTCCAAGTCTCTGCTACAAATGTTGATTGGCCCAAGCAAATCCAAATTGAGGTCCCAACCTCATTTGGTCTTGAATTAGCTCTAAAGCCCTGGTCCGCAAGGGCCTGACCTGCTAGAGGCTTCAGAAATTTGTGGGACAAGCTCCCCAGAAGAGCAGATGCAGCAGATTAATTCAGTATGGAGCATCTCAAAAGTGGCACTCAGAACCAACTAAAGCCTGGTTAACATCAAGCTTTAAAGAGGCACCAAACTCCCCATCAACCCAGTGTCTGGTCACTTTCAGTTCTCTAATCGAGGAGCTTGTCCTATTAGTAACCAGATAAAAGACCCTCCCCCTGTTCTCTTCTCCCAGGGCCATGGTCATAGGACTGAAGTGTACAATCTGTATACATGGTGAGATGCATTCTCTTGAGTTAGAACTGGTGGTAACTAAATGAAACCGACAAGACACTAAAATGGAAATGTTACAAATGAGCTGCATTTAGTGAGCTATAAAGCTTGAACACACAAGCCTATGGTCTACCAAGCTGTTAGGTTTGTTCCCTAGAGGAAAATAGAGGCAGCAAGGGCAAGTGGGAGATAGAGCCCAGTAGGCTCTAAGTTTCTTCTCTGTCACACACAGCAGCAGGAGCAACTAAGGCTATTTTACATGGGACTGAGGTTTGTAGCTAGACTATTGAGGTCCATGGTGCCACTGACCCTCAAACATTCAACTTGTACCAGTGCAGAGCCCAAGGATAATTGCCAGCTCAAGCTCTATACCTGAATCAGTCCTTTCTCCTACTCCTCAATACTAAACAATCTTCTCCACTAGCCTTGACAAGTCTCCCTCTACAACAGCTTTCAGCAAAGAGCTCTCCAAGGAAAAGCGACAGCACCAAGCTAACAGACCCCATCGGCAAAGGGCTCTGCACTGCTGCAGAGCAGAGGAGGGATCTCTGCAGGATGCTCTCAAGCCAGTGGCCAGGCTGTCATTTACTGGACTGTTCCCATCTGGGTCTGAACAGTAGGGTGATGGCAGCACCAGGGTTGGAGAGTTCCACTTTCCAATGAGAATGAGCAATAATGGAAAATAAAAAGAGAACTGCAAACCACCTGGCACTTCCTGCCAACTGTAGCCACGGAGATGGAACATGGCAAGAGGGAGGAGGAAGCTCCAGACTGGAGGCACTGGCAAGTCCCCCCCAGATAGTGCTGAGCACGGAAAAACACCCGCCAAGCTCTTTAAATGCTTCCTAAACTCCTGCAGATAAAGGCTACCACAAAATCAAAGGCAAATGCATATAACGGGAGCACAACAAGTATCAGTACACCTGGGGCATTAAACACTGGGTGGAGGGAGCTGTAAGCCCTTGCAGTGCTGAGATCTGAAATGTCTGATGTCCCCCAAGGCCTTGGGGGCTGCTGCATAAGAGAAAGGGGGCAGGGGCTGTGGTATGTCTGACACGCTTGAGAGCTTGGGGTTTTTGCTGCACTGTGAGAGAAAGGGCATGGAGGGAATGTGCTGTCTCAGAGGCGAGGGGATAGCTGTGCTGCAGCAAGGGGAGGGGTGCAAGCAAAACTGAGCTTGTGTGTTGTGTACAGCAGGAAAGGGAATGCAGGCTATGCTGACTGGTACCCCTGGAGAGCAAGAGGGTTGCTGCACTGCAGCGAAATATGACATGTAACAGAGGGAGCAGGAGCTACCACATCTCTGATGGCCTTGGGAAGCGAGAGAGTTGCTACAGCCAAGGGTGCCACAGAGGAGAGAGGTAATAGCTACCCCTGTGTGGGACACTTGGGGTCTTGCTCAGGAACCTAGCCATGTGTCTGAAAGTAGACTGCACCCAATGCACCTCTTCTAGTCTCTCCCCTTCTGGAGCCCCCAGACCTCTATCCCAATTTACCTCAAACTGTAGTGGAGTATTGCAGCGACTAGCAGCCAGAGAGGGAATTGGTGAAAACATCATGCCATAACCATTGCGACTTTCCTCCTCTCCTGGCAGAGATGAGCAGGGTGTGGTGAGTTGTGGGCTCATTGAGCCAGGAGGTGGAGGGGTGACTGGAGATAGTGGCCTCAGTAACTTGGTAACATTCTGCTCCATCAGGTAGCGAGATTTCCACTTCTTCAGGGGGCTCAGCAAGTCTGTGAAACATGAACACAACTGAACTGAGAATCATGATGCACCATTATTAATACCAAACCATGAACAGTCCCCATCCCAGCCAGAGCCCCACAAATGCTCAGCCTCTAACTGCATCCCATTAAAGGCCCCTAAAAAATGAGGAGCTCCCAATACCAATGAAAATCCTTCTCATCCCAAAGGAACATGGAGACATGTAACAAAGGTAACAAAACAACTCAGTTACAATAAATGACATGTGGGAAACAACAGGGCCAGGTGTGGGGAGTGGTGTCAGGACAGGACTGAAACAGAAGGCGAGAGAGAGATTACATTTCCTGGCCCAAAGAGATGACGAAAACAAGACGAATTAACTCTATGACTGCTATGGATAAACCACAGCACAAGTCTCACCAGCTGAGCTCCACAATGGCATAAACACAACGCCCCGGAAATGATCATTCCCACAAACAGGAACCCTTGCCTCAGCCCTACCCTCCGAAGTGCACGGCACCACACTTTTCAATTACTTGTAAGCTCTCTGGGGCAATGGCTAGCCTCTGCCTGGCTTTCTGTGAAGAGCACAACCTATTTTGAGATACAGAAAATAATTTGCCAAGGCAGGAAATCTGAGCTGTACACTAGAGAGAAAAAAAACAATGTGACATTTCCAGATCACTACCATGTAGTGTTATCACACCGTGCCCCCAGCTCCTCTGTGCAGGGTGCAAGGGTAGGGTTTCAGTTGCCTCAATACCATTATCCCCCTTCCACATCAGAGTGCCTAGCCCAAATTGCTTCCTCACTCCCAGCCGTGCCCCCTCCAACTACTGAGCTTTAGTTTACCTGGACCCCTCTGGAACTCCTCAGTGCTGCAGCTGCCTTCCCCAGCATCTTTCCCCACATGATTTTCCTGACCTGTTTATCCCTAGCATCCTCACTGCTAGGTCTTGGCCCCTAGTGTTTCTGAATGAATTTTGACCTCTTTCCCAGCTCTAAAGGCCCCCAATGAGGCAAGTCTCCTCTGTTCCAAGCAGAAGAAATTTGACTCATCCTTTCTTCAGACCCAGGATCCCCATAGGGCAGTAATCTCCTTCCTGTCAGATGGTACCCAGTGCTCAGACAGGGACTAACAGGGGCACCTCGTCTGGGATTCTGCCTTTATGTCTAGTATTTCATCTGCCTTTTTACCAGGCTGCCAGGTTTGCTGCTTCCTCACAATCATCTTGAGTGCTCTGTGGTTGGTCCAGTTAGCTCATATTCCCTAGATTCAGTCCTTGCTCCCCGAGTCATGATTTTACACTGATCTCCATTGATCTGCATTTCCCCACTACTGTCCAGTCCTCCAAACCCTGGCATCCCTTTGGAATCTCCCTGCGTCCTTATTATGTGCGGTGCCCCACAGTCAATCTGGCCTGTGAGCCCAGAGAGCTTGTTTTCAATCCCCTCACATCCAGTGCAGTTCCACGAGGAGTAGAGGTCCTAGAACCACCCTGAATGCTCCACTCAGCCATTCTGGAGCTGGGTGAGTCTCCTACTAAGAGCCCCCTTTGTCTCGTGCTCCCACACTTTTCTAGCCAGTTCCCCTGTCTCTCCTCCTACTCCTGTGCTTTGCCATGAGCCACTTGTGTGGGATGTTGAATCCTGTCCGTTGTTTAGACCAACTCTCTGCTGATCCCTTATTTCCCCTTTCTCGGCAGTGAGACCCTCTCAGGTCCCCTGCTGTTATACACACACGCTTTGCTGCCTGAATCCACCTTGGCAAAGCCAGCTGCCAACTGGGCTTCCTAGGACCTAACTGTCAGGTCCTTTATGCAAGAGCTTAACATCAATCAGGGAAACCCTAGAAACAAGATGCTCTTGGTTTCCTGGTGTTATGATCTTTGTAAAGTGATGCTGTTTGCCCCTTTCCAGGCCTCAGGAACCTATCCTAAATTCTCTCTATTTTTAAAAGTGTCTTTTAGAAGTTCTCTAGTTTCTTTGCTCACTTTCTTCAGGTTTTGCTCAGGGATGCATAGTATCCAGACCTAGTGTTTTGTTCACTTTAAGTGCATCTAACCTTTTAATAACCAATTCTGTTGTTATCTGTACACTGTCTAGCTCCTCGTCTGTCGTCCTTGGAAAACTGATCCCTGACTTGGGCAGATCTCCACCCTCTTCCTCTGTAAAGACAGATGCAAATTAACTATTTCACAACTCGGCTACTGCTTTTCTCACAGATTAAACGCCAATGTTTTTGAGTAGCTGTTTTTTAAGCCTGTGCCTATTACCTATGTACCTGCTGACCCTTGTTAATTCTCTCAGTATACATTAAAATAGCCAGCTGTCACACATGACAGTATGACGCTGTTTACCTTTGTCGTGCAGGACAAACTCTGTATCATACAACTCTGGTGAGAGTGCTGAGAGATGCAGTATCACCACAGTGTCACAGCAAAGGAGTCAGGATGCCTCAAGCTAGGATGAGCCTATGGAAATTGGGATGGGTGATAAAGCTACATCCCCACCTGCCACAAACCTGTACCAACATGCAACAATGCACGTTTGCAAAGCCTTTGTCTCATCCTGTGCGTCAATACCCTTTAATGGCCCACAGCCTCCTATAAATGCATTCACCAGGCATCCCAGCACCGCACTTGAGGGTTCTGGATACATACCTGCATTGTCCTTGCAGATGCTAGAAGAGCTGCTGCTCTCGTTACTTTGGTATAGACATTGGGTTCTGTTCTCTTGTGGAGTAGATGAGGTCTGAGTCATCCCTTCTTCCAGGGCTTGTTTCATCCAGCGCTGCAACAGAACTAGACTACGTCAGCATGCAGCCCCCAGCGCTTCACATGTACACGTGCAGGTGTACTCAAGAACTCCTGAACATCTGTATAGCAGGGAAAATGCCTGCAGAGCTCTGCATCAACTGTGTCACGTGCGCCCAGCCAAAACAATTGGTATGATAGAATTGTTAAAGCTGGGCCCAAAGACTACTATGAATGGTTCTGAATTGCTGCTCTAGATGAGACAGGTGCTAAGGGTAATAAATCTGTATCAATAATCTAAGGGTACAACCTCATTAGAACACAGACTTCCCAAACCCAGAGAGTAGGAAGCTAGGGAACTCTAAGCAGAGGTTTTTAAAAGCACTTTAGGAAAGTATGGCTATTCAGAACTTGCCCAGAGAATATGCCTTCTGCACAAAGCCCAGCTTCATGCACAGGTGGGGAAGCACTCTGATCCCCACTCCACTTGCTCTGGAAGACACATCAGAACCAAGAAGAGTTTCTACCCTACCACATAGCGCAAGGAAGTGACAAGTTGACTCTAGTGCAATTCTCCCAGGACTGTGTTTGCAGTCAAAGAGCAGCAATGAACATGCAAACCTGATAGTGTGGGAACTACAATTTAAGAGGGGCTAGCCAGGAGGAGAAAAATCAAAGTGGACCCTCCTCAGGAGACTGAGCAGTGGTGGGGGGAAAATATATGAAAAATCATAGCAGGGGAGAGCATAGAGTAAGAGAAGATGATTCCCCATGGATACGTGGAGAAGAGCCAATCTACATCACCTCACCTGCCAAATTTACTGGCTTCCCCACCTGCTGCAATGCAGCTGTGTGGAAACACAAAATTCTGCAGCAAGTGCCCTTTGACAGCACAAGATCTCTTCCAACTGATTCCAGTTATTTGAAGTAATGTAAGAAGCTGGGGAGAGAAGCCAAAAAGTGCTAAGGACCACATTGGTGTGACAGTAAAGTGACAGTGAAACTAAACGCGAGAAGAAAGGGAGAGAAACACCCGAATTAAAGATAACACCAATGATTTGTCAGCATTTCAGAAACAGACAATGAAGTGCAGTGGCCTTGTTTTTACCACATTAGCATTGAATTTGATGTTTATTTATATAGTCCCTTCTGAAGATCTCACAGCACTTTACCAGCCTATGCCTCATATCACCCTCTTGAGGGGTGTAATTCTATTTTACAGATGGGTAAACTGGGGCACAGAGGACTTGACCAAGGTAACTCACCAAGTCTGGAAAAACTAGAAGAACCACCCAGATCTAGCAGACTCCCAGATCAGCAAGCCACAGGGGCATCTTTCCTTTGACAATCCAAATGGTGGAACTTACACATTCCATGCTCACTTTAAACAATTTAAAAAGCCTTGAATCATGCTTGCTGGACAATCAGCAGATCTAGCAGCTCACATGAAGTGCATCTCTGACACAAGAAGGCCCTGGAGCAGTTATGCTACCACCTTCTGTAAAAGCTAAAGCCTATAAATAGTTTTCAAGGGGATCCCTAAATAAAGTGCAGTACAGTAATACAACACACAGCCCACAAAGGCTTGGCTCAGCATGGTGAGGCCAGAATCTAGACAGAGAAGAGTGCAGCTACCAAACATTTAGAGGTAACAATGCCCCATCTGACCCCTACAAGAACTTACCATTCTACATTCAATCTGGGAACAAAAATGACACGACATGCATCCGAAGAAGTGGGTATTCACCCACAAAAGCTCATGCTCCTATACGTCTGTTAGTCTATAAGGTGCCACAGGACTCTCTGCTGCTTTTACAAAAATCATAAAACTTAAAAACGCTGGTTTTACGGCTCATTAGAACAATTTGTAACACACCTCACTGCCTGCTAATCCTTAATTACCCACTTCATTTTAAGTGGTCTCCTATAGCATGTGTGAACCTCTTATGTTTAGTAATCTGCCTCACCTTGTATTTAGCTTGGACACTCTGGTTACCTTCTACAGACCTGATTAAGAGCTCTTTGAAGCTCAAAAGCTTGTCCCTTCCACCAACATAAGTTGGTCCAATACAAGGTATTACTTCACGTACCTTGGTTCTCTCACATCCTGGAACCAACATGGCTACAACAACACTACAAACAAATATCGAACTTCTCCAGACCACTGCTTACAATACAATATCTTCATTTTATCTGCCTGGATTCATTCTAAATTTCAGCCAAGCAGCAGGACAGAGCAAATATGGTTGGATGACAGTGTTACAGGTTCATATATATCAGGGGTGGCCAAACTTACTGACCCTTTGAGCCACACACAACAATCTTCAGAAGATCAAGAGCCGGGGCACACCTGCTGAGGCTCAGGGCTTCAGCCCAGCGGGAGGTGCCTGCCGGGGCTTCAGCCCTGCTTCTGCTGAAGCCCCAAGATCTGGCAGGTGGCCCCGTGGGGCTGAAGCCCCTACTCCACTGCAAGGAAGAGCCTCCGAGTTCCCCCCTCCAGTCTGGTAGGTGCAGAATGGGGGGGGGGGGGGGACAGGGACACATAAGGGGGCTCTGCGAGCCGCACTTTAACTGTAAAAGCCGCATGTAGCTCGCAAGCCACGGTTTGGCCACCCTGACATACATAATCAAAAGTGACAGAACCACTCTCTGTAGAACTGTAAACAGGAGAGACCTCAAGGCTAATTGTATTACTCCTTACACTGACTAGGACCAGCTCATAAGAAATACAGGGATTCACTCTTGCAATCCTGTCCAACCAGCTAATCCATGTAGTGGAATCAGGAACACCTTGTGACCAAAACCAGTTCCTACAGTCTCATTAAAACAGTGGAATCCATCACACAGAATACTGACCTCTCTATCAGGTTAGGACCTGCAGCAACATTGGAAGATGAAAAATCCCACATCATGTGGCTGCCCCTGGAGCTGCCCAGTCATCACCGTCCCCATCATCACATTGGGAGAGGCGGGACTGAGTTTCAGAGGATGATCTCAGCCTTTCAGCTAGGCTGGCCCCTCACTCCAGAAAGGAGGCAGTGAGAACTAACCCGGCTCCCTGCCCGGATCTCACCCACAGGCTGGCCGCTTCCGAGTCCAACTCCGCAAGAGCACGAGCCCATTCTTCTCCTTTTGCTCTGGTGCTGCCTGCTAGGCACAGGAGAGCCTGGGCTCTAGTGCGCTGGATCTCAGAGGGGCCAGGAGAGTTCTGCTCAGGTGCTGAGCACACCAGGCGCTCTAACCCTTGAACTGCTCCCTGAGCAATTCCTCAACACCTCTAGACACGAGAAGAGAGGTTTCTTTCTCTGCTTCCCGTACAGCCCTGGAACACCCACTCCAAGGGGCACTCTGGCACATTCAGACCCAGACTCCAATCTCCTTCTTTGTTGCTATTTCATTTTTCTGTGAGCTCTGGGAATGGAGACTGAGAACATGCACTAACACACCATGTCCTCACCCTCAGCTCCACTGACCTCTTACTCTACCCAGTGTTTCTCAACCTTTTTGATTCCAGGGACTGGCTTGCTGCCTTTCTAAACTGTGTCAGGGAAATCTCAGGGACTGGCAAAGAGTTTATCACGGACTAGTTGTTGATAAACACTGCGCTAGAGTATGCAGAAATATGCTGGGCAGGGCTAACTCATTGTGACTGCACAGCGACAAGCTTGACATGACAAGCCTTTACAAGCACGCGCTGATGATAATATAACGTGGGTATTGAAGCCCTGACAGAAGAGGAAATGAGCAGACGTACCTTTTTACAGGAGCTGTATATCCCATCCAGCTGAAGAGGCCTTCGACGTCTCTCAGGGATGAAAGGCGAGCCAAAGCGGATGTAGTGTTTGGGTGTGGTACAAATCAGTGGGGAGTGGATAAGACCTGGCAACATGTTGAGGGTTGTTGCCAAAACAGTGGGGTCCGTGGTAATACGTAAAGGACACTCGATGGGGCATTCCTGCTTTTCTGCCTTGTCATTCAGCCATTCTGTAACTAGATACTGAAGAAGAGAGCAATTATGAATACAGCAGGAGCTGGCGAAGAATGGAAGTAATAAAACAGAGTATGTAAGGGCGTACTGCCCAAGACACCACCACACCAAGAGCTGAGTTATGTTCTGCAGAAAATGCACAGGGGTGAGGCACCTGATATAGCTCATCACAGAGAGCAGCAGTGTCCTGAAGGAAACACGCTGGAGGAGAACTATGTTAGCACTGTGCATCAGATTCACTGCAAGTCTTCCAGAGACTCTTTTTGCACGACCCAACCTTTTCTCTAGGGGCCTGGCAGAGCCCACCCCCTCCCACGTTTGATGAAGACTCTCACACCACTTACCTTTTTAGTTTTGGGGTACTTTACTGTGGCTCGGTTAGACTGGGATCCTGCAGCCAGCATCACGGTTGGGTCAGACCCCACCAATTGCCTACTTTCTCCTGGACCCTCTATGCTGCTGACATCTGCAGCAGTTACTGAGCTGATGCTGCTTCCCTCCTCTGGGACAGCCTGGGAGAGCTCGGTCTGCTGGGAAATGGCCTGCTTCTGCCGTCTCAATCTTTGTGCTGAACTGGTCCGATATCGAGAAAAACGGCTTTTGGGTCGGGGCCTGGAGGGTTTGGCTGGAGCTGGCTTAGTGATCGTCTTTTCTGGAATTGCATCCTACAATGCAAACCACATCATCAGTCTGTGAATTTCTAAGGTTCTCCCCTCTTCTCCTTTATTCTGCACATAGGAATTAGGAATAACAGTTATTTTCTGGCACTGTTTAGCTAGCTTTGTCAGACTGGACCCCATTAACGCTGGGCTCTGAGAGGGTAGGGCTGGGAATGGCTTTTGAAGGGCTGGACACGTTTGTGCCTCAGTTTATTGCTTTTTCTCCCTTTTGCATCTCCACTCTGGAATCTGGAAAAGGGACCGACTGGCACACTCAGGAGCGGTCTCAGCTTCAACAAGACACATATCAGAAAGCTGCAGCATGAGACTCACCCCCTGCCTGAAAGGAACTGTTGCCACTCCTAAGCACTGATAGCACTGATTCAGTCCCAGACAGTGATCTGTCCACAGCCCCACCACCATGGGACACTTGGCAATGGGAATTCAGATCCAGCATGGACTTATTAACTGAAACGGTGCGAATACCTTTCTCCATGGCTCCAGTGTCAGCAGCAGCTGGAGAGCACATCAGTGCACTAAAAGATCCAGACCCTTGGCCATTAGATATTAACCCTTGCAAGGCACCAAAGGGGCTGTGTTGAACTCGCCTTGGTGTAAGCTATGCAACAGCCCTACCTCCAACTTACTACTGACTGTGAGGACCTCCGTGTGTTCACCCCAACATTGCTGCTGCTGTTAGGAGTGCTTGGAGCAGCCCCACTTAAAGCTGAACTGCTGTCTTCAGTTTCAGGAGTCTCCGTTTTCACCTCCTCCAACTCAGAAGCCTCAGGGTTAACGATGAATTCGGCATCTGTGCTGCTCCGATCTGATGGTTGCTCTCGTCTTCTCTTTCTCTTCTCCAAGTTTTCAAACATGTGCATGATGGCTTCTACCTTCCTCTCCTCCCGGGACTAGCATACACAAGAATATGTCCGGGTCAGCAATACCAGGCAAGCAAAAGGACAGGAAGAGGTAGGAAAAAGATCAGGAGTACAGTGTGGGGGAGGGGCCCTGGATAGCATATGGTCCACAAAGGTGATGGTGCAGAAGAGGGGAGGGGGATTATGGATTCATAGAGAACTGTTATGCCTCATAACGAAAGGAGACTGCTTGAATCAGACTGTCTCAACTTAAACGAGGAAGGGACCAGCCTCCTGGCATTAGCACTGGCAGACTTGTTTGGAGAGGAGGAGACCTTTTAAGTAACCCAAACAACCTAGCATGTATCTCCAACATGAACAACAGAAGTCAGACGTTTTACTATTGCCTCAGTTGGTATCAGTGGGGCATGCGAGTGCAGAAACCTTAGCATTATGAGAGTTGCTGATGGGGCATCCTTCAAGAAGGGCCTTCAACTTTTGTATTCACTGCTTCCCACCCTGCTTGGTTCGACATACCCTGAATCTGTTGATTTTCTGGGCATGTTGTAAAGCCCATCTGTTAATTGATGCATAGACTAAGGCCAGAAGGACCATTGTGATCATCTAATCCAGTGGTGGGCAACCTGCGGCCCATCAGGGTAATCTGATTGTGGGCCGTGAGACATTTTGCTGACGTTGACCGTCCACAGCTCCCAGTGGCCGTGGTTCGCTGTTCCTGGCCAATGGAAGCTGCAGGAAGCGGCGGCCAGCACGTCCCTGCGGCCTGCCGCTTCCTGCAACTCCCACTGGCCGGGAACGGCGAACCGTGGCCACTGGGAGCTGCGGGGGGCCGTGCCTGTGGACGGTCAACGTCAGCAAAATGTCTCATGGCTCTCAATCAGATTACCTTGATGGGCCGCATGCGGCCCGCAGGTTGCCCACCACTGATCTAGTCTGACCTCCTGCATAACGCAGGCCAGAGAACTTCCCCAAAATAATTCCTACAGCAGATCTTTTAGAAAAACATCCAATTTTGATTTTAAAAAATCACTGATGGAGAATCCATCAGAACCCTTGGTAAATTATTCCAATGGATAAGTATTCTCACGATTAAAAATTTACACTTTCTTGGAAATTTGACTTTGTCTAACTTCAATGTCCAGCCATTGGATCATGTTACACCTGTCTCTCCTAGAGTGAAAAAAAAATCATCATATATTTGTTCCCTATGTTGGTCCTTACAGACTAATTAAGTCACTCTTTATCCTTCTCTTTGTTTAGCTAAATAGATTAAGCTCCCTGAGTCTATCACCATAAAGCATGTTTTCTAATCCTTCAGAGAGACAAGTTGGGTGAGGTAATACCTTTTATTGGACCAACTTCTGTAGATGACAGAGACAAGCTTTCGAGCTTATCAATCATTCTCATGGCTCTCCTCTGAACTCTCTCCAATTTATACATCCAGGATTCCAGCAGCAGTCGCACCAGTGCCTAATACAGAGGTAAAATAACCTCTCGACTCCTAATCAAGAATCCACTGGTTATGCTTCCCAGGATCACATTAGCTCTTTTGGCCACAGCTTCTTACTGGGAGTTCATGTTCAGCTGACTATCCACCATGACACCCAAATCTTTTTCAGAGTCACTGCTTGTCAGGAGAGAATCCCCAATCATAGACTTTAAGGCCAGAAGGAACCATCACGATCATCTAGTTTGATCTCCTGCGCATTACAGGCCACACAAACTCAACCATCCACTCCTGTGACAGAGCCCTAACCTCTGTCTGAGTTACTGAAGTCCTCAAACCATGATTTAAAGACTTCAAGTTACAGAGACACTAGTTTAAACCTACAAGTTACCCGTGCCCCATGCTGCAGAGGAAGGTGAAACTCCCCCAGGGTCTCTGCCAGTCTGACCTGGGAGAAAATTCCTTCCCGAACCCCAAAATCGCAATCAGTTGGACCCTGAGCATGTGGGCAAGACCCAGCAGCCAGACACTCTGTAGTAACTCAGGGCACTCCCCATCTCGTGTCCCATCACCAGCCACTGGATATATTTGCTGCTAGGAGTTGTAGATCGGCTACATGCCATTGTAGGCAGTCCCATCACACCACCCCCTCCATAAACTTATCAAGCTCAGTCTTGAAGCCAGTTAGATTTTTTGCCCCCACTGCTCCCCTTGGAAGACTGTTCCAGAACATCAGTCCTCTGATGGTTAGAAACCTTCATCTAATTTCAAGCCTAAACTTGTTGATGGCCAGTTTCTATCCATTTGTTCTGGTGTCCACATTGGCGCTTAACTTAAATAACTCCCCTCCATCCCTGGCATTTATCCCTCTGATGTATTTATAGAGAGCAATCGTATTTCCCCTCAGCCTTTTTTGGTTAGGCCAAAGAAGTCAAGCTCTTTGAATCTCCTCTCATAAGGTAGGTTTTCTATTCCTTGGATCATCCTAGTAGCTCTTTTCTGAACCTTTTCCAGTTTGAATTAATCTTTCTTAAACATGGGAAACCAGAATTTCACATAGTATTCCAGGTGAGGTCTCACCAGTGCCTTTAATAATGGCACTAACACTTCCCTGTCTCTACTAGAAATACCTCGCCTGATGCACCCAAGGACTGCATTAGCCTTTTTTTGCAGCCACATCACATTGACAGCTCATAGTCATTCTGTGATCAACCAATATACCCAGGTCTTTCTCCTCTTCTGTCGCTTTCAACTGATAAGTCCCCAGTTTATAGCAACAAATTCTTGTTATTAGTCCCTAAATGCATGACCTTGCACTCTGCACTATTAAATTTAATCCCTTTTTTATTACTCCACTTTTCAAGGTCATCCAGATCTTCTATGGTCCTCCTCTGTATTGGCAATATCTCCCAACTTTGTGTCATCCTCAAATTTTATTAGCACACTCCCACTTTGTGCCAAGATTATTTATAAAAATGCTAAGTAAGATAGGTCCCAAGACCGATCTCTGAGGAACTCCACTAGTAACCTCCCTCCAGCCTGACAGTTCACCTTTCAGTATGACCCGTTGTAGTCTCCCCTTTAACCAGTTCCTTATTCATCTTTCAATTCTCATATTAATTCCCATCTTCTCCAATTTAATAATTCCCCATGTGAAACTGTACCAAATGCCTTATTGAATGGAGGTAAATTAAATCTACTGCATTTCCTTTGTCTAAAAGATCAGTTATCTTCTCAAAGAAGGAGATCAGGTTGGACTGGCATGATCTATCTTTTGTAAAACCATGTATTTATCCCAATTACCATTCACCTTTATGTCCTTAACTACTGTTTCCTTCAAAATTTGTTCCAAGACCTTGCATACAATTGAGGTCAAACTAACAGGCCTGTAGTTTCCTGGATCACTTTTTTCCTTTCTTAATAGGTACTATATTAACCATTCTCCTGTCATAGGGTACGACCCCCAAGTTTACAAATTCATTAAAAATCCTTGCTATTGGGCTTGCAATTTCATGCGCAAGTTCCTTTAATGTTCTTGGATGGAGATTATCTGGGACCCCCGATTTAGTCCCATTAAGCTGTTTGAGTTTGACTTCCTCCTCAGATGTGGTAATTTCTACTTCCATATCCTCATTTTCATTAGCCATGCTGCCACTATTCCCAAGATCCTCATTACCCTTATTAAAAACTGAGACAAACTATTTGTTCAAGTGTTGGGCCATGCCTAGATCATCTTTAAACTCCACCCCATCCTCAGTGCTTAGCGGTCCCCCTTCTGCTTTACTTGTTTTCTTTTTATTTATATGGCTATATTCCTTTCACTATTGGTTTTAATCTCCTTTGCAAGGTCCAGTTCTGGCTGGCTTTTGGTAACTCTCACTTTTTGCCTACATTTTCTGACTTCCAAGAGGTAGCTTTCCTTGCTGATCCATCTGGTCTTTCCTTCCTTGTAGGCTTTCTGCTTTCTCTTAATCACCTGTTGAGATGCTTGTTCATCCAGACTGGTCTGCAACCCTTCCCTACGAATTTTTTCCCATTGCTTGGGATACAGGCTTCAGATAGTTTCTGCAACATTGACAAAGTAATCCCAAGTCTCCCCCACATTCAAATCCTGGAGTTCTTCAGTTGAGTCCATTTCCCTAATTAATTCCCTTAATTTTTGTGAAGTTTGCCCTTATGAAAATAGGGGGATGCCACTTGCAGATCTATTTTTGTTTATCCTTCCATTTAGTTCAAACTGAATTAGCTCATGAACACTCGAACTAAGGTTGTCCCCTACAACCTTCTATGAGGTCCTCACTACTCACCACACCAATCTAAAATGGCATAATCTCTTTTAGGTTCGGCGACTATTTGGTGATGAAATCTATCAGCCATCACATCCAGGAAAATCTATTTATTAGTAGCACTTATCCTTCAATCTCTAGCTGGGAAGTTAAAGTCTCCCATAATCACACAATTCCCAGTAGTATTTATTTCATTAAAAACTTTAAAGACGTCTCAAATTGGATCCTGGGGGTCTGTAACAGACCCCAAGCACTATCCAAGGGGAACCTCTGGTATCTTTCTTCCCCAAAGTGATTTTGACCCAAACAGACTCCATTTTATCCTTTCCATCACTTCTAATTTCTTTACAATCTACCTCATCATTAATATACAGAGCTACTCCACCACCTTTACCTTTATTACTGTCTCTCCTGAACAGCACATTACCCTTCAACCCCTATACTCCAGTCATGACTACTATTTCACCACGTTTCTTGTTATCCCTATAGTATCTGTTTTCACTTCCTGCACCAGTAGTTCTAGTTCCTCCATTTTGTTACAGTAAAAAAGCAAACAGACTGTATGTTGCCAAAAATCTAAGCAGACTAAGAAGGACTTTTACAACCATGTATGTGCAAAACAAGGATCACTAATAAAAGATGTGGGGAAGACATGCCTCTTAGGGCATTAGCTAGTAACCTTGCAGAAAAGTTGGAGGGAATTCAAAAAAAAGCAAAATGATCAGGGACCTGTAGGGATTGATGTATGGGTGTGATGAAAGATTAAAACAGCTAAGTATATATAAGCTTGGCTAGGTTACAAAGGAGGGAGGGAGGGAGGGAGGAGGAGGAAGGAGGCATAGGGACATGATAGTAACCTAACAATATTTACTTTGAAGTGTGTGGACACCAGGGAGTAAGGAGAAATTATTTAGTGACCAAGAAAGGAGCTAGGACTAACTAAATGAAACCAAGAAAGGAAAAACATTCTTACCAATTGGATGTTGTAGGCTGTGGGACAGTCCCCCAAAGCAAATGGTGGTTGCTAGATTTTCTCCATCTCTAACTTGTTGGAGCCTAACCAGCTGTGTACAGACACCCTCGGATGTGAAATCTGCCTGGTTCACCCTTCCTGACAAAAGTCAGTGATTTCTGAATATTTGAAATCATGTCACTAAACAACAGAAACAACCAATCTGCCCTGCGTGACTGCTCCATCCTATACACCTGCCACAAAAACGAAACTACGGATCAGAGTAGAAGAGGTACTCACCCGTCTGCTGTGAGCCAGGCCTCCCTGCTCATCCACAGCCTCCTCTCTCTCCCCCTCCTCTTGCTTCTCTTCTTTATCTGCAGCCTGAAGAGAGCAGAGAGAAGCCAGGACTCAGAACAGTCACCATTGCAAAATGAAAATATAGAGCAGTTGGAAAATTACCAGGATTAGTTTTGGTATCTCACTAGAGTGAGGCTTAAGAAAGAGCTGTTGCAGTTCTGGTTCTAGAGATACCAGCGCCCTGTAGGACCAAATTCCTCCACAGTGAATGACCAAACACCTGGCATTATAAAGTGTCAAATTTTACCTCATTGTCGCTGGCTGCACCAGGCCCCTCTGGAACCTCCTCCACTTGCTGGTTGCTGTTCTCATCTGATGCAATGCCCTGCTGTTCCAATTCTAGTTCCTTCCTACGGGCTTTCCGACGCCTTGTTTCTGCCCCCATCATCAGTGTGCCTAGAACAGGTGGAGGTAGGTGTTCTGCAGCATTTGGGTTCCGTTTCTGTACAGGGCAATTCCTGTTCCCCTTGTGACATGCACAGTCCACTTTATAGTTGCTGGTCCAAAACACAAACATATCTGTGTCACTCCTCATTTCTCAGCCCTCCTACAGAGACATTCAATGCATCTGCTACTACAGATCTAGCCAGGTGCCAAAGCAAGGAGAGCCTGCTACCTTCCAGCCTCTATCACAGAAGAGACCAGTAGAACTGGGCAGAATAAATATATGAAAATACAATTCAGCAGATAATGGAGCAAAATGTAAGAAAAGAGGAAGGGGCTGGAGGAGGAGGAGGAGGTCTGTGCCAGGAGACCAGCACAGGCTGGTGAGATGAGGGACTCACCAGATGCTGTACTCATAGTCAAAGGCGATGGTGACCTCTGTGTCCTTGGCAATGGAGGCGAGCGCATAGATACACAAGTGGATCATTCCATCAGCAATCACATGACGGACCTTCACAAACAAAGCAGACAGAAACTGACATCCCAAGAGAGATGTTCCTCATTCCAAAGGGGGCAGTCTGCTACCAGGAAGGGAGTTCCTGCATGGTATGCTAAAATTACCCTCTCAATTTGCCCTAGAAAAAAGCCTGCTTTGCTGCCCTTCCCCATCCTTTACTTTGTCCTATCCTGGACCACTCCCATGCCCTGACCAGAGGAAACCTACAAGTCTCCCCTTCTCTAGCTCTCTTAGGCCTTCAGGAGAAAGGCCCTGTGCTCCCCAATCTCTTCCCTCCCTGTCCCCCATCTTCAGCCTACAGGCAGCCAAATGGGAAAAATCTGTACAACCCGCTGCTGGGTTATCAAGTTCTCTCCCTTTTCTTTACTGACATTACTTGTGGCCACTGCATTCTATTAAGGGCTTGAATGCTCGTGAAAGGGGCTCTACTGAACCGGGTGCCCTGCTGGCCTGTGTTTGCACCCAAGGGGGAGCAGGAAGTTTACCTCTGCGTTCGGTGCGCAGGAACGCCTGATGAACCTGGCGTCGTTGCCAAAGGTGCGCGCATCCACACACATCTCAACACCGTTGAACTTCGAGTAGAACAGCACAAAGGGGTATGGCCTGGGGAAGTAACAAACCCGTGTAATCCCCCAGACTCAATTCCCACCACAAACAGAACAGCCACTCCTTACTCAACAGGAGTATGGGAAGCAGCTCTTCCTTTGCTTCTTTCACTCAGGCAGTTCATGCAGCTCCTAACTCATAATACAACAGATCTACCCCAGAAAAAGAAGAGATTTTTATTCCATAAATGGAAAAACACATAAGAACATAAGAACAGCCATACTGAGTCAGACCAATGGCCCATCTAGCCCAGTGTCCTGTCTGCCGGCAGAGGCCAGTGCCAGGTGCCCCAGAGGGAGTGAGCAGAACAGGGCAATTTATCGAGTGATCCATCCCCTGTTATCCAGTTCCAGCTTCTGGCAGACAATGGTTATGGGACACTCAGACCATGGACTTTGGTTCCTGATCATCTTGGCTAATAGGCATTGATGGATCTATCCTCCATGAACTTATCAAATTCTTTTTTATACTTTTGGCATTCACAACACCCCCTGGCAATGAGTGCCACAAGATGACTGTGCACTGTGTGAAGAAGTACTTTCTTATATTGGTTTTAAACTTGTTGCATATTAATTGCCTCGGGTGATCACTAGTTTGTGTGCTATGTGAAGGGGTAAATGACATTTCCTTATTCATTTTCTCCACACCAGTCCCGATTTTATAGACCTCGATCATATCCCCCCTCAGTCATCTCTTTTATAAGATGAACAGTCCGTCTTTTTACTCTCCTCATATGGAAGGTGTTCCATACCCCTAATCATTTCTTGCCTCCCCAGCTGTACTTTCCCAATTCTAATATATCTTTTTTGAGATGGGGCAACCAGAACTGCACAAGTATTCAAGGTGTGGGCGTATCATGGATTTATATGGTGGCATAATATTTTCTGTGCTATTACCTATCCCTTTCCTAAAGGTTCCTAACGTTGTTAGCTTTTTTAACTGCTGCTGCACATTGAGTAGATGTTTTCAGAGAACTATCCACCATGATCCCAAGGTCTCTCTCTAGTGGTAACAGCTAATTCAGAGCCCATCATTTTGTATGTATAGCTGGGATTATGTTTTCCAATGTGCATTACTTTGAATTTATCAACATTGAATTTCATCTGCAATTTTGTTACCCAATCATCTGGTTTTGAGATCCCTGTGTAACTCTTCCCAGTGTGCCTTGGATTTAACTATCTTGAGTAATTTTGTATCATCTTCAAACTTTGCCACCTCACTGCTTACCTCTTTTTTCCAGATAATTTATGAATATGTTGACCACCACTGGTGCCAGTACAGATCGTTGGGGGACACCGGTACTTACCTCTCTCCATTTATTCCTACCCTTTGTTTCCTATCTTTTAACCAGTTACCGATTTATGAGGGGACCCTCATCCCACGACTCCTTACTTTGCTTAAGAGCTTTTGGTGAGGGACTTTGTCAAAGGCTTTCTGAAAGTTCAAGTGCACTATATCCACTGGATCACTCGTGTCCACATTTGTTGACACCTCAAAGAATTCTAGTAGATTGGTGAGGAATGATTTCCCTTTACAAAATCTGGGTTGACTCTTCCCCAACAAATCATGTTCATCTATGTGCCTGATAATTCTGTTCTTTTACTGTAGTTTCAACCAGTTTGCCTGGTACTGAAGTTAGTCTTACTGGCCTGTAAACTGCCAGGATGGCATCTGGAGCCTTTATTAAAAATCGGCGTCACATTTGCTATTCACCAGTTATCTGGTACAGAAGCTGATTTAAGCAATACATTACATACCACAGTTAGCAGTTCTACAATTTCACATTTGAGTTCCTTCAGAACTCTTCGGTGAATACAATCTGGTCCTGACTTATTACTGTTTAATTTAACAGTTTGTTTCAAAACCTCCTCTAATGATACCTCAATCTGGGATAGCTCCTCAGATCTGTCACCTAAAAAGAATGGCTCAGTTGTGGGAATCTCCTTCAACTTGATCTGGGCTGTTTTGTATCTTTTTTACTTTTCTATGCATGGCACAACTGCAAGACCCCTTGTGACAGGGTTTCTGGCAGTGTGTGGTTCCCCCCCAGCGGTCCTCAATCACTCCATGCCCCCTGTGCTCTCACACTGGTCATTGAATAGCAGTCTTACTTTTTGAAGAAATGCCCATTGACCTCAAATTGCTGCCGTAACATAACCTTTCCTCGATATTCAATTATAAGGGTATCTAATGCCAAGTCTCTTGCTGCCCTCAAGATCTTCCGGTGCTTCTGAACCCGAGTCACTCTTCCCAGCTGCAACTGCAATGGAAACCAGAACAAAATATGAGAACTCAAAACAGAACCTCAGGCAACAGCCCTGTAGATTTTATCCTATGATTTACATATGAACAAACTGGCTTCTAGTAACAGGACCTGGGAATTCTGACCAGCTCATTAACCACTCACTCCAAGACAGACATTTGGGCAATGGACAATGATTTGGAAATAATGTTTATTCATGGGAATAGGAAAATGTATCTGTGCTTACCCAAAAATGTCCTTTCTTTGAGTAATAAGGTCAACAGATCCATTAGAATTGGTACTTCAGCCTGATTGCAGCTTTGGGGCAGAACCAGACCTGTCAATCATTGGCAGTAGGAGAATGCCCCACCTCCTTAAGTTCCTTCCCTCTAGTTGAGATAATTTCCACAGCCAGGATAATTCAAAACTACTTTCCTAAATTACAAATTGAGGAAAAAGCACAATTTCTCTCACGGCTGAGCACGGTAAATTCTTCCTAATGACAACCACCCCAAATCCTTGCATGTCAATTTCCTTCTCTATTCTGGATGACCAATTTGTCTCCAGGATCTGAGGACCTTAATATTTGAAGAAAGCAAATTTTCAAGTAAGCATGGATAAACTTTCCTATTCTTCTTCATGCTAAGGTCCACAGAGCTGTTACAGTGGGATTGTCAAAGCAGTGTGTCTCCAGAGTGGGAAGCAGGATCATCCTTTAAATGTGGACACTCAAAACAAGGTAAATTATACATAAATAACTCCTCCATCTCCCCCCGGACACCAATTCACAAAGACTTCTGCGTCCCCCACCCTCCAAAAAAAAGGCATTGGCTCAGACTGGATGACCAATATACAAACTTGGTGAACTTATGTATTGATGGTCCGATATCTGTGTAGCAAATCTCAATACTCAAGATGTGACTACTCCGCCCTGAGACTGTCAGTGCTCCTAAGGGCTGGACTGCTTAACTGAAGGAAGAATATTTCTTGAATTCACTTAGGAAACGAATGCTATGACAGTTGTGAGTGTAGTAGTATGATTTTATGTTTGTATTTTATATAATTTAGAATGAAGGATGAAGAATAATAATGTAGCATGTATTAAATGTATTGGTGTATGATTTGATCATATCCTACCAGCCACCCTTTTTGTTATGCATTAAAATGTTATGCTTATAAGAAGCACAGGAGGACTGCCTGTTTGAGTTCAGTGTACGACACTGGGTCCCAAAGGAGAAAGCTCCAAACTTAAAAAACAAAACAAAAACCCCACACTTCTGATTGGAGACAGCAACTACCAGGCGGCTACTCTGATGGATATGAAGTGTAACAACACTTCCTGCAGTGGTTCAATCTGGGCTGTCAGGAGCAGAATGAGATTTCCAGGTCGTGGCTCTATGACTTTGCAGGATTGGAATAAGACTGATGCCCAAAGGTTTAATGTTGAGATTTGTACAAAACTTCCTTTTTGAACATGCTGAGAACACTCTACTACAGAGACTTGTACGTTTTGCTTGGACACTCTTGTACACCCATAATAAAACCCTCTGGAGGATTTCAAGTCTATGCTTCATTAGTTTAACATGGAGTTAAAATAATGGACTTTGCACCAGCCAGTAGAACAAGTTCTCTCTTGCAGTCCATGAAAGCAATCACTTCATCCAAGTATTTATTTTAAACCAGTCTGGTTCCGGATAGAGAACTGCTTTCAATAGCAGACTTCCTCTATGAGAGAGACATCCAAAGTGCCAATGCTAGGTTAATCAGGCCCGAGAGCCCCAACCGTCTCCAGATGGAAAGATAAACAGTATCACTGCTGCTCTCTCCTTCCTATCCAGGGAGCAGTGGAAAAAGTGGGAAGACATACTGGAGGGAACTTACCCAGCTTTTGAAGTGTCATTCACTTCCTCACATTCCAGGTCCTATTACATTGAGACCCCGCAGGGTACTTTATTGTTTCCAGATACAAAAAAAGATGAACAAGATATTTCCGGGTGCAGGAGCCACTCTGCTAATCCTTTAATGGACAGTGCACATACAGATAGGAAACTGTGCTCTGCCGAGGACAGGAGAATTTCTCTCTGTGTTCTTTGTTATTATGAAAATTCTATCAGACACACTGATTATTGGACCAAAACAGCTTCATTTTCCACACAAAGAAAGAATCATTGTGTTCCAGCTGGTGGATGCTGTATTCTCTTTCTGGTATTCATTCCCTGAACTGAATTTGGAAAATCACTTAAAAAAAATTGATATTCTGCATTCACCAGTTGTGAGAGTGAAGAGTATGCAACTGGAACTAGATCTCTGCCAATGCATAGAAGAGGGTGAGATGCAGAGGGGATACCAGGAATTACTGGAGAGATATCTCACAAACCCTGGATCATTGAAGCATGCCTGTGTATGAGATCAAAATTCCAAACAGGGTCCTGTAAGAACTGGATTTTTGTTTGTGATACTTCTTGTTTTCCATTATAGCCATCTTCATCTTATGTCAATGTTTTTTCTGATCTGAGACCTTGTTCTGGATAGTATCCACCCTCAGTCCAGGCCTATGATAGACTTTCCTGGCACCATGAATCTGTCCTTGATCCAAGATTCTCTAGAAACCATATCTCTGTGCTTCCTCCACTTTTTCTGTACAGACTCTTATTAGAAATATTGTCTAAGAACAGATAAGTGACTTTCTTCTTCCCTAAAGCCAACATTATTGCTACCATGATCCTGAGAGAGAGAGACTCTGGGAGCACATGGAAGATCAAGTGGTAAAGATCAAAGTTGGGAAAGGAAAGAGGCTGCCACCCATCTACAAAACACAGGAATGACCAGAACATGGTTAAGAGGGAGTGCAATGCTTTGAAGTGTAGCCTATCGGATTAACCTGCTTGCTTGCAAATATATATCTTTTCTTATAGTTTAAGTATTTGGTTTATTGTAATAGGTTTATAGATTTATATTAAAGTAAGTTTGGCTGTAATGCAAGAGACCTACAGGCCATATCCTGTATGTTAAGCTAAGGCAAAGTTAGCATATCTATATTAAGACCTTTTACCCAGAAACGTAAAGTTGACTTATAGCTTGTTACATAAATAGATAAGTACCCACGCATATGTCAAGGACCTTTTATCTAGGCCAATAGACAATGAAGAATGGCACAGGGTTTTTTTTTTCAATTTGTACCCACAGACTTAACAGGTACACCATAATGAAACTTATGTGCGTATGTACAGGTCATCAATATGCACATACATACTAGCCTATGGAGTAAGCGTATCCTAACATTTTGTGGGTGAGGAATGAAATTTGGGCATAGGAGGAAGGATTTATGGCACTTGTGCCCTATAAAAGAGGTGACACTTCCTCCACTCTCTCTATCTACGATGACTGCTACTATTACTAGGCTGTACTTGTTCTTCTTAAACTTTAAGTTTCAAGGGAACTAGGCTAAGCTTGGTTTCCCTAAGTTTTATTCTTAGTTTATTAGGTTTTGATTTTAAGTTTAAGTTAGTCAAGTAAACCCTAATTTAGTTTTGATAGCTCGTAGCATTAATTTCCTCTAAGCACTGCATCCCTTACTCAAGACTTGAGAAACCTGAACTGCAAGGCTGGTCCTGTGTCTCTTACCACCAGGTTATCAAGGAAGGGTGTGAGTGTATTAACCAAAGCTTTGTAGCATATAATAGTATATTATCATATGTATCTTTAGAATAGCAGTAATGCAATTATAACTTTGTAACTCTGATTATTTTACCATTTGCTTACTATTTCAATTATTTTAATAAAAAGTCTTTACGGCTATATCTGTCTCAGTGTGAGCTTCCTGTCATACCCCTGAGGGTCCTTTGTAAATTCTGTGGAGCCTGATTCGGGACAAGAACTTTTATCTTCTGATCAAACAGATTGGCGAGCCGAAAACCCATACTATTAATATTAATAATTTATTATTATTAAATAAAATACAATAAAATAAATAAATTAAATGCCCATGTTATCCAAATTAATATTATTAGTACACCCTAAATCAGGCTACAGAAGACAAGCCTCCTTTAGGGAAAAACAGTTACTAACCTTCTATAACTGTTCTTTGAGATGTGTTGCTCATGTCCATTCCAGGCTAGGTGTGTGCGCGCCGTGTGCACCGTTGCTGGAGAATTTCCCCTCAGTGGTATTTGTTGGGCTGGCTGTAGCGCCCTCTGGAGCTGCACGCATATGTGCCAGTATAAGGGGTGCTGCCGGCCCCTCATCCTGTCAGTTCCTCCTTACCGGTAGGTCATGGAATGGACATGAGCAACATATCTCAAAGAATAACAGTTACAGAAGGTTAGTAACCATTTTTTCTTCAAGTCCATTCCATACTAGGTGACTCACAAGCAGAACCCCAGGAGGTGGGCTCAGAGTTAATGGACGTGCTGACTGCAACACTGCTCTTCCAAACTGGCATCGTCTCGGGCCTGTTGGGTGATGGCATAGTGGGATGCGAAGATATGCACTGAAGACCGGGTTGTGGCTCTGGAGATGCCCTCGTTTGGGACCTGCATGAGGATCACCGCTGATGAAGCTCAGGCTCTTGTGGAATGAGCGGTTACTATGGCCAGAGACAAGACGTTCACTTGCTCATAACAAGCCCAAATACAGGTGGTTATCCAGGACAAGATCCTTTGGGTTGACATGGTTAGCCCTCTCATCCTTTCTGCTATAGCCACAAAGAGTTGCATGGATTTGCAGAAGGGTTTAGTTCTCTCAATATAAGAAGTGAAGGCCTGCCTAACGTCCAATGAATGAAGCCATCGTTCCTCAGAGTTCTTGAGAGGTTTTGGGAAGAAGACAGGTAGGAATATGACCTAGTTGTTATGGAATTGTGACACCACCTTTGGCAGGAAGGCCAGATGGGGACTCAGTTGGACCTTGTCCTTGAACACAATGTAAGGTGGTTCTGATGCAAGGGCCTTGATCTCAGAGACCCTTCTGGCCGAGGTGATCACCACAAGGAAGGCGACCTTCCAAGAGAGAAGTAGCAGGGATCACTATGCTAATGACTCGAAGGGGGGGGAGGGAGGAGAAAGAGGATGAGTTTCGACAGTAACAAATTTAAATTCCCTGGGGGGTGGGAGAATAAGCATTTCAACTCAAAAACCAATGTTAAATGTTTTCATTTTTGAAAATATATTAATTCTGATGGGGCCTTATGAAAAGAGCTCCCAGAGAGTATTTTAATATCAAAAATATACCAGGTTTGTGAACCTGAGGATACAGTTTTTCCAACTTCTTGAGAAACCGGACCGTTATTTCGTGGGAGAACACTGATCTGCTGTTCACTGGGGAGGGTGGGGGTGGAGGGGGTGGAAGGCTGAGATGGCTGCCAAATGTACCTTAATAGACAAGAGGGCCAGGCCCTGCTGTTTTAGGTGGAGCAAATAGTCCAAGATAGACTGAAGGAAAGATTGAGATGGATAGAGATCACGTTCAAAAGCCCAACAAGTGAAACATTTCCACTTGGCCAAGTAAGTAGTCCTGGCGGAAGGCTTTCTACTACCTAGCAAGACCTGCCGATCCTCTTCTGAGCAGACCTGCTCTTCAGGGTTCAGCCATGTTGCATCCATGCAGTTAGGTGCAAGGAGGTGAGATTCGGGTGAGGAAACCAGCTGTGGTCTTGAGAAATCGGGTGCGGATGGAGTGGGAGTGAGAGCGGAGCTGCCACCGAGAGGTCCAGGAGCATGCTGAACCAATGCTGGCATGGCCATGCTGGTGCTATGAGGATAACTCATGCCTTGTCCTGCTTAATTTTTAGAAGAACTGTGTGCACAGCGGATGGGGTGTACAGTAGGTGGTCTGTCCACAAGAGCAGAAAGGCACTGGAGAGGGAGCCTGGCTGTGCCGTGAAGCGAACAAAAACAATGGCATTTTCTGTTCTGCCTGATGGCGAACAGATCCACCTGGGGAGGCCCCCACTTTGGGGGGGGGGAGAGATAGCTCAGTGGTTTGAGCATTGGCCTGCTAAACCCAGGGTTGTGAGTTCAATCCTTGAGGGGGCCACTTAGGGATCTGTAGCAAAAATCAGTACATAGTCCTGCTAGTGAGGGCAGGAGGCTGGACTCAATGACCTTTCGGGGTCCCTTCCAGTTCTAGGAGATAGGTATATCTCCATTTTTTTTATTATTATTATTTTTATTTATTATTTTGGAAGATGAATCTGGTGATCTCCAGATGAAGGGGACACTCGTGGTGAGAAGAGGATCTGCTGAGGTGATCCGCCAATACATTCCAGGCCCCCGAGAGATGTGAAGCCTAGAGATGAATGGAGCGTCTCGCACAGAAGTCCCATAGATGGATGGTCTCCTGACACAGGGTTGGGGATCGAGCTTGTCCTTGCTTATTGATATAGAACCTGGTGCTGTATTGTCTGTCAGGACTTGTACCACCTTGCCTGAGATCTGGGGAAGGAACATCTGGCATGCTAAGTACACTGCTCTGAGCTCCCTGATGTTTATGTGCAGGGAGAGTTCCTTCCTGGGACCAGAGGATCCAAGTCCTGAAATTGTTGAGGTGGGCTCCCCACGCTACATTTGACACATCCGAAACTAAGGATACTGATGGTTGTGGGGTAACAAAAGGCACCCCCATTATTACCGATCTTGGATCTTTCCACCAGCCCAGGGAGGCGAGAACCAGGGGAGGGACCATAACCACTGAGTCCAAGTGGTGTCTTCTCAGGGAGTAAAGTGACACTAGCCACACCTGGAGGGGCCTGAGGCACAGCCTTGTGTATTGAACCATGTAAGTACAAGCCACCATGTGACCCAGAAGCTTGAGGCACACCCGAGCTGTTGTGATAGGGTGGGCCATTATATTGGGTATCAGGTCCGTCATGGTCTGGAAACAGGCCTCCAGCAGGAATGCCCTGGCTTGGGTCGAGTTGAGCACAGCCCGAATAAATTCCATTCTCTGAACTGGAACAAGAGTTGACTTCTGCTCGTTTATCAGCAGGCCCAGTGCTCAGAAGGTGGCTTGGACCGTGCTGATGCTATTCTGTACTTGAGCCTGCGACCAACTTTTGATCAGCCAGTCGTTGAGGTACAGGTAGACTTGTATGCCTCGCCACCTGAGGAAGGCTGCAACAACCAACATACACTTTGTGAAAATGTGCAGGGCTGCCGATAGGCCAAAGGAAAGGGCGGTGAATTAGTAGTGGCGCTGACACACTATAAACCTGAAAAATCTTCTCTGGTCATGGAAGATAGAAATGTGAAAGTATGAGTCCTCTAAGTCGAGGGCGGTGTACAGTCCCCTGGATCCAGGCAAGGAATGGAGGAGGCCAGAAAGACCATGTGGAACCTCAATTTCCTGAGATATCTGTTGAGGCAACACAGGTCCAAGATGGGTTGGAGGTCCCCTTTGGCATTAGGAAATACTAGGAGTAGAACCTCTTCCCTCTCAAGTCTTGAGGAACGTCCTCCATGACCCCCATACGTAGGGGGGGATTACACCTTCTCATAGGTTTCACCCCCACTCTGAACTTTAGGGTACAGATGTGGGGACCTGCATGAGAACCCCTAAGCTTAATTACCAGCTTAGATCAGTATGCTGCCACCACCAAATCGTTTAAACAACCGTTTATGAGTCATTTGGGAACTCTGTCTTCCCCCCCAAAATATCTCCCTCCCAGGTACTATAACTCTTCCCTGGGTAGCCTTGAGAGACTTCTCCACCAATTTCCTTGGCCCCTTGGATCTTAAAACAAGGAAAAATCAATCAGGTTCTTAAAAAGAAGACTTTTAATTAAAGAAAAGGGGTGAAAGGAATACCTCTGTGAGATTTTAGCATGTAAGCTACTCTCACAGACAACAGATTCAAAACACAGAGGATGTTCCCCTGGGCAAAACCCTTAGTTACACAAAAGAAAACCCAATTTGATTATCCCTCTATGCAAAAAGAACAAGTCACAAAAGGAAATAAACATAAGCTAATACATTCCTTCTCTAATACTCACTACCCTGTTTGATTCCTGGGTCTTTTCACTCCGGCACAGAACTTAATGAATAGAACAAAGGAAGAACTTCCCTCCTTCCTCTTGAAACATCTTGTCCCCCCATTGGTTCCTCTGGTCAGGTGTCAGCTAGGCTAGGTGAACTTCTTAACCCTTAACTGTCTGTTTATGACACACCTCCCAGAGGAGGAGTTGATCGTGAGAAGGTCCCTGAAGAGGTATTGGTGGGAAAGAGGAGGGCAGGAACTTCAGCGTATAACCAGCTGTCACTGTCCAATGTTGTGAATGACCATGCCAGGCTGAAGAGCGACAGACGGTCCCAAAATAAAAGGGGAGGCAGATTTGACACTGTGACTGGTATAGCGCCATTGGGCACACCTTCAAAAGGCCTGCTTGGGCCAACCAGAGTATCTCTGAGACCCGACTGAGAGGCTGACGTGGGCAGAAATGTTGGCGCCATTTATAACTCCTTCCCTTTCTTTTGTAAGGCTGCTGTCTTGGAGGTGCTGGAGGTGCCGAGAACCAAGCAGGCTGCTAGGGCCTGAAGTGCTTTCTGGAAGCAGACGGCGTGTACAGGCCTAAGGATCGTAGAGCCCTTCAGTCCATGAAGTCTTGTGTCCATCTGCTCCGAAAAAAGAGAGGAGCCTTCAAAGGGGAGGCCCTGGATGGACTGTTGGACCTCATTGGGAAACCCAGAGGACTGGAGCCAGGAACAGCACCTCATGGTGACCACAGAGGCTACTGTCTGGACTGCCAAGTCGGCAGCATGCAGAGCCGCCTGGAGAGAGGTCCTGGCCACGTTCTAACCCTCTCAAACTCCTGTCTTGACTTTTGGGGCAGGGAGTCTTTGAATTTATTCAGGGAATCCCACAGATTAAAATCATATCTCCCCAGCAAAGCGAGTACAGGTGTTCAAACTCGCCTGCCAGCACAGAATTCTTTTCTGCCCTCTTTGAAGTGGGGGCCAAAGGAGGAGGAGTTTGCCACAGGGCCTGGATTGGTCCCATCACGGTCTCATTGATGGGAGGGCCACCCTGGATGGAGCTGCTGCAGCCAGGATATCAATAAGACTGTGTGATGTCTCTGAGCTCCTCGATCTCCAAGCCCAGGTTTGAAGCGACCCGCTTCAGAAGGTCCTGATGAGCCCAGAAATCATCCTGTGGAAGCAGGCTACTGGGACCCGCGACAGCCTTGGCTGGGTATGACAAGGAGAAGGCTTGCCCCGGAGGAAGGGCTCCTCCTTCTTCCTCTGCTTTGACTATGTCCACTGGAGGCATCTCCTGAATGTCAGTACTGGAGTCAGTAGCAGAGTCGGGGTTCGGTGCCAAGTGGGAAGGAGCGGTAGCCCATCTTCCGGAGACCACAGAGTGGGATTGGTGGGAGGAAGGACTCAGCATCAGGGGAAACCTCGAGGTTCCAATAGTGCCACTGCATAGGCCAGTGACCCGCTGGCCAGATGCCTGCTGGAGGACTGGTGCTGAAGCTCAGTGGAGCATAGACTGGGTACCGATAGTGGGCTTTTGGCGGTACATGACGTTCCCCTTCAGACGCTGAAGAGGATTCTTCTCTCAGCAACCACAGTGGAGTAGTACCCACTTCTGCTTCCATGGGGTGCCGGGGCTCTGGGGACCAGTGGTGTGCCAGAGATCGGGATGCTGGGATCAAGTGCGTCTTTTCCCCTAGGTGGTGCTGGGGGATCCGGTGCTGGGAAGGTGCCCAACGCACCCTGTTCCCTCCTGCTTCCAGTCGCCACAGCTGGTGGGTGCCCCATTGGTGTTGGCAGGACCGGAAAAAAGAGAAGAAGCAAATGGTGGAGGCTCCTTACAGCCTATCAGTTCTTCCACATTTGGGCAGCTGCCACGCTCATCACTCCACAGCTATCTGCTGGGGGACAGAAGGTGGAGGAGAGGTGTGGCAGCCTGAAGGAGAAGCTTCGAGCAATAACCTGGATATTTAGGCATGGCGACTCGCAGTGACAGCTGGGAACAGCAGCCCAACAGCCAGGGCATGGCGACCCGCAG